>NC_142600.1:68390042-68429932 GCF_041222555.1 Hakea prostrata | reverse complement strand
GATCTTCTAACTTAACCTAAATTAAAAGCAATCGTAATAGGGATATTTAAATTTAAAGCTAGGTTCAAGTTTACAACCTAAGTTATCAAACAAAAGATATCAAACCAGAAAGGGGGAAATTGTAGAGTGACAAAACGAAGAATGTTAGGAGCATACTTCTTCAAATGTCAAGCGATTTACTACGATGTTGACTTCTCATCTGGTATGCCGGAAGACTAACAAATCAAATTAAAAAGGGTAATTTTCATCTGGACCCCCTAACGTTTGGTCCAAGTCACTTTTAGTCCAGTTTAAGTTTCTTTTTACATATGGCTCCCCTGTGGTTTCAAGAAATGATTAATAAGGACATGTTTAACATAAATAGTTAATTTAATAATTTTTGTGACAAAAATACCCTTGTGTCCTTTGGACTTCTTTAAATCCAATCGTTATTTTTTTTTTTCTTTCCAGACGAGAGTGAGTAAACAATAAATTAGTTGGTTATCTCCTCACATCGCATGGTTTTCTCTTCACATCACATGGTTATTCTATTATTCTTCAAGATTTTTAATATTATCTGGTGCAATTTCAATGCACAAGCTAGGATGCAATATTCTAGCGAGGTCTTTAAATACGTACCGAATCAAATCGAAGCTCCTCTAGCTGCTGCTTTTTATAACCCAGCTCCCTCCCTCCCTCGCCCTCTCTAGGCCACGTTTAATGGCCATAAGTAATACTCCAGCTTGATGAATGAATGCCTCTTGCAATTTGAATTTGGAAAGAAATGAAGAAAACGTGGATGATTTCCATTGCGGTTGAGCGGCATGAGCCGTCAGGAGTTGGTTGAGCTTGACTTCCCAAAGACACCCACCAAATCAAATCTAGCAGCAAGATAGAAGAAAGAAATTGAGACGGAGAGAGCAGCAGCAACAGAAAATAATGGTGTTGGAAGCGCGTAGCGAGAAAAGTAATACATAGCAGGTTGATTCAACTTAACGAGAGAGAGACAGGCCGGTGCCATGTGAAAAAAGAAGTTCGTTTCAGTTTTCAGTTAAAGATCAAAACTTGTATTGAAGAAAATGATAGATTTAAAGCAGACCATTTGTCTTTCTCCTTCAATTGTGAAGTTTTTACATTGATCTTTGTTTTTTTTTGCAAGGAATTAGTTTAGTAAATTTTTTATTTATTTATTTTGATAGTATCTATTTTAGTAAATTAAAACTAAAATAATAAAAAGAAGTCCAAAGGACACAAAGGTATTTTTATCACAAATTTTATTAAACTAACTATTTCTCTTAAGTATGTCCTTATTTAATCATTTCTTGAAATCACAGGAGAGCCATCTACAAAAAGAAACTTAAACTGAACTAAAATGACCTGTAGAAAACCTCAGGGACAGATGAAAATTACCAATTAAAAACGATCGTGAAGGTACAAGTACAGTACTTCCAAGAATTCATACACGTACTTATCTATTTTCCATTTAATTAATAAGGATAAGGGTAATGATTCTTTGTGGAGAAAAAAGAAATTAATCAAAGAAAGTAACCAATAGCTAAGCGACACGTATACATGAAAGTGTGTGCGAAACAGCGATAATGCACGCCTAGAAATCATCATCACCAATCCTCGAAGAAGTTGAAAAGTCAAAATAGCATCACCTCATCATAATGCGACCGACAAGCCAGCTGAAAAACCCAATCTGCCCAACCCTAACCAACGGTTCCGATGACACGTGCGAAGCAACTCTCTTTTCATCTCACCGTCGTTCGGGTATCTGATCTGATGCCTGTAACATCCGATCCGGGATTCCTTCGTTACTCCCGTAGTCCCATTTCCCTCTCTCTCTCTCTCTTTCTCGTCACTGGGAAAGTGCAGTTTCACTCAATTTGTTCCTCTCTGCAACCAATTCTCTCTCTCTCTCTGAGTGTTGTTAAGCATTGAGCAGGATGAAAGGGTGAAAGATTCTGTGATGGTAAAATGATTCTTCATCACCGACGCCACCACAACACTCTTCTCCTCGCTCTTCCGCTTCTTCCTCCCTAATAATCCGCCCAACCACCATGCCACCCTGCAAATCCATAACCATCGCCAATCTCATTCTCTGTATCTTCCTTTTCTTCTCTATCACTCTCGCCACCGCTTCTGCGCTTCTTGAATCGGAATCGGAGGATACCAATTCAGATTTTTGTGAAGGAAGATGGATCCATATCAGAAAGCTCCCATCCCAATTCAACCTGGATCTCCTCCCCAACTGTTCCGCCTATCCTCTCTACGATAATTTCTGCCCTTACTTGGCCAACCATGGCCTCGGCCACAGAACCCACAACCGCTCCCACAGCTGGTACCGAACCGATCCCTTTATGCTTGAACTCCTCTTCCACCGCCGCATCCTCGAATACCCATGCCTCGCCTCTGATCCTTCCAAAGCCCAAGCAATTTTCCTCCCTTACTATGGCGGCATCGACTCTCTCCGCTACCTCTATGGCCCAGAAGTTAATTCCAGCGCCGACCATGGCCTCTCCCTCTACCGCTTCCTCAATTACGACAACCCACAAATCTGGTCTCGCTATTCCGGCCATGACCACTTCTTGGTGCTCGCTCGCCCGGCCTGGGATTTCTCCCAACCCTTAACGAACGATCCCCCAATCTGGGGTACTTCGTTTCTGCAAATCCCAGAATTCTATAACACCACTGCTCTCACCCTTGAATCCAGGCCTTGGCCATGGCAGGAACATGCCATACCCTACCCAACCTCCTTCCATCCTCCAAACCTTGCTTTGCTCCACTCATGGATTGCTCGTGTTCGTCACGCTCGCCGCACTACCCTCATGCTCTTCGCCGGTGGGGGTGGCGTCGCCTCTGCCCCCAACATCCGCCATAGCATCCGTGAAGAGTGCGAGAACGTTACGGTCATCAATAACGACCACCCTTCTGTTAATACCCAATACAAGAACTGTGAGATCGTCGATTGCTCGAAAGACGTCTGCGAGCATGACCCAATTCGATTCATGAGGCCAATGCTTCAATCGATCTTCTGCTTGCAACCCCCTGGAGAGACGCCCACAAGAAGATCCACCTTTGATGGGATACTGGCAGGTTGCATTCCAGTATTCTTTGAACAATTGTCTGCGAAATCGCAGTACGGGTGGCATTTGCCGGAGGATCAGTATGGGGAGTTCTCAGTTTTCATACCCAAAGAGGATGTGGTGTCCAAGGGGCTGAGAATCACAAATGTGCTTAAAGCGATCCCTGCTGTTGAAGTTCGGAGGATGCGAGAAAAGTTGATACAGATAATGCCGAAGATTACGTACAGAAGGCATGGAAGCTCCCTGGGTTTGATGGCTGAGAAAGACGCCTTCGATTTGGCCGTGGAGGGTACTTTACACAAGATCAAGTCCAGAATTGAAGAGCTAACAGCTACAGTTCGATGAGACATTCATTTCTGTTCCTCCCCTCGTTGATTCTTTGATTACTCATCCAGGTGATTACTCTGAGTTATATCGAGAAATTTATATTCTTACTGTAATTCATTTGTCCACAGATAGATTCACAATAATATATATTCCTCTCCTTCAACATCTATTGCGATCAGTGACCCTGTAGTCAGATGATTAGAAAAGTAAAACCTATGGTTGGGTAGAAAATAATTTAATCATTGGATTTGTCACAGAAAGTAGTTTGCAAATTCCAAAGAACAGAAAGAAGCAGGAAAGTTGTCAACTGCATCTCCCTACGGTGAAATAGATTTCTTCTCTTATGATGTCTTTGTCCAAACATATTGCTTGTCATCAATCCCCCCCCCCCCCCCCTCCAAGCCAGAAATAGCATTGGTAATGGCCTGATTGTAAGTTCCCATTTTGAAAGCTTATCTAATGCAAAGAGAATGGATGCAACACTAAATCAGATTATCACTTTGGTTTGCCTGCATTTCAAGTCTTCATAAATCATGCTTTGTCCTTATTTGCTACTGAATCCCACTTGCTACTACTGAATGTTCTTATGTAAATATACTCTTGGCTGGGAATTGGGCAAGAGTTGAATGCAGTCACACATGCCTATATCCCAGGGTTGGTAGCCATCATTCATCATTCCCAACTAAAAATCTCTGCCCCAGTCTGATCTCCTGCTGTTGAGAATTGAGCGAATTCCCTGACTCCTACCATTTTGATGATTTAATTGGATGAAATGATTGATAGAATGGTAATATCGGATTCTCACCTCCCTCAAGGCCGGATCACACATCCTTTTCCATCAAGTGCACAGCCAACAGCCAGCAGCCTTGTTAACTGGCTCTCAGGTGAATGGGATACAAGATGACTCAAGACTCTGTTCAGTTCCAGGAGATCCATGCTGTAGCAAGGAATCAGGATCCCCCTTCTTTGACAAGAACAACATAGACTCCTAGATCCAGTCAACATCGAAAAATGGCTCCCATTCTTTTGGATGGGCCTATTACTTACAACCATGGAGGGAGGTGAATATAGTCTCAATGCCATACCCTCCTAATATAAAGAACTATATTGGTCTTCAATTTGGAGATTAGACATCCTGCCCAAATTGAGATGTTTCTTTGGCAATGTGGACATGATTCTTGTGGAGTAAGTTATCTTGTCTACTGGAAAGAATTTCCTGTGTCTAACCACTTTTCCCCCTATGCAATAAAGAAAATGAGGCCATTGTCCCTGCCCTCTTCTGGTGACTGTTGTGGCTTCTTGGGGTGGTTCAGTTATCAGACTGAATACTGAGAAAATTCTAGGAAACTCGGTCCATGTTTGTGTGGATTTCGTTGTATCAAGATTAAAAGATGTCCAACTCCATCACAGTCTCTGCTGGTTATTCACTACTGTAGGCATCACTTGTGCAATCCGGTGACTGCAGGTTTGGATCATGTCTTTGTACAAGGATGTCCATGAGATTTCAGAGGCCATTCACTTGGAATTTACTATTTACACACCTAACTGCATACTGCAGTACTTCTTTGCTACTCATTTTGGTGCACAAGTAAGATGAAGTTCTTGTAGGAAAGTCGTACGACTGAACCATTAGATTCCACAACATGGTCCATTTAATTGTTGGTAATTACAGCATTCAGGTACCTGTGTAAATAGTTGGTTAACACAATTCAAAGAACATGGAAATCCAATTAGTTCCACTGGCAAGAATATATTTGGCTATCCCCATGACTGCAAGTTTAAGACAAAGAAGGCATCGTCACTTTCATCACAGGCCTGGAAAATCATATACCTATAGCATAAAAAAAGGTTGAATATAAGTTGAGGAACATCTTCGATTTTCTAAAGCAACCTCCTAAGTAGACCTGTAAACGAATCGGATTTGGTTCGGATATATTAGTATCCGAATCCGAATCTGCATCCGCCAAAAATTTAGAGAAGGCATCCGAATTCAAATCCATAACTTTATTGGATATTCGATAATAATCCGATCCAATAAACTATCCAATTATTGATCGGTGATTGTCATTCTTTTTTATTTTTTATTTTCAATTTCTAATTTCCGTCATTTTTTATTCATTATTTTCAATTTTCAATTACTGGTTTCCGAATCTGATTATTAACCCCTTTTCTAGAAAAATTTATTTAATACTTTATTCTAACCGGATAATTTCCTATTATCCAATTACCGGTTTCCGGATCCGATTATTATCACTTTTCAGAGAAAAAAATGTTGAATACTTTACTCTATCTAGATAAAATTTTATCCGGATATTATCTAAATCCGGTTGCTTAGCGGACGAATATGAATATTTTTCGGTAAAAAAAATTCCAGATACAGACGTCCTTAAACGAATACGAATGCGAATTCATAGGTGAATTTTGGCTATCCATTTACAGGTCTACTCCTAAGCTTGTTAAAAAGCTTCTCCTACATGAAGAAAACCCGAACTATATGTGGTAATTGCTAAACAGGATTCTTGTCATTAGACCTCTGAAAGATTTCAGTTTATGTTAATTAATTCAAATCAACATGTTAAGATATTTCTTGAGACAGAGTACTAAGAAGAAGAGGGTGCAAAACTAAACCATTAGGAACAACAGCTCTTTAAATTGCAAGCCTTTTTTTTTTTTTTTTTGGTAAACAACAATCTTATTCAAAGCGAGCATGGGGTGGAGGGGAACACAATTCCACCAACAACACAGTGGAAGACGGTCATTCTTTCGGACCCGAAACCGAAAGGGCCTTCCTGGCTAAGAGATTTGCAATTACATTAGAACTCCTACGAATAAAGGCAGGGATACAATGTATGAAGTTATCCATTAAATAATGAATATCTTGGATCAAAGGCTCCACTACCATTGGGGATTGAATCTCACCTGCAAAATACCTGATTATCTGCTTACAGTCTGACTCTTTAAATTGCAAGCCTACTCCTGCAAAGAAGTACCATATCATGAGTTTCTTATTCCAATTAAAGAAACCCCACTAAAAAGAACTCCTTCACATAAACGGCCACATAGAACCATTATCACGGATCTTTCACACCTACATAAATTAAATTTTCTGCAGGGAGGGTGGATATGAATACAGCCCAAAGCATAAGCTGCGGTGAGTCAACAGAGTATATATCAATCTTGAAATCAATGTGTGGTTAAGGGATGTAAAGGTAGTGCAATCTTCAACACGCAACAAACTTGCAGCGATCTAGGTTGTGGAAAGACTTAAGGGAGTTTTTATAACACCCATGACTAAAGCATAGGGGTAGTCTTGGCATTTCGTATTGATATTCAAATAATTATAGTTAAAGGCCGAACTGGTATGAAATTAACATACTTACTAGAATTAATTTATTAATTTCAATCATAAGTTGAGGATTAAGTAAATGGTTAACAATCACCTTGAATAAAGAAAGGGGTCTAATGACCCGGGTCGAACACCGGATTAGTTAGGGCAAAGCCTTGGAACCGGGGTTGGCAACCAAAAAAGAAAGGGGTCTAAGGTTCAATGCCTCATAGATACATAAATGTAGGTGTGGGAATTTAGGAGGAGAGAATATTGAGGAATATTAAGGGGAGAATGAAGATGGATGGTGAAGACGTAATATTGGTGAAAATTTGGAATTTAGGAAGAGAAAATATTGAGAGGAGAGAGAAGATGGATGGTGAAGACGTAATATTGAAGGAATATTGAGGGGATAGAGAAGATGGATGGTGAAAATATGAAGTTGACAGTGAATATATTAGATGAGAGAATTGAGAACCCATATTGATTAAGCAAGAATAGAAACGGAAGATAAAGGTGCAAGGAAAAGAAGAAGATAATATAGAGCCTTGAAGGTGTAAGTACAATCTTCATACTTTTAACATATTATTGTTTTCTTTTTCTACGGCCAGGTTTATAATTTTATATGACTTCTTAGTGATTGATTCTTTTCTTTAATTTATAATTTGGTTTTGAGTATGAATGAGTTTTAGATGATATTAGATTTACATAATTTATTAGTAATTGATTTGTTCTTTTTTTTAATTATGTGGTTTTAAGTATGAATACATTTTAGATTATGCCGTCTGAGATTATCTTTGGTTTATTAGCATCTTGTTTATGAGTATAAATATATATTTTCTTTTAGATTTTGTTTTATGAGATTATCATGATCTACTAGTAATTTATCTCTTCCTTGAATTTACTAATACATTCTATAAGCATGGATGTATCTTTAGATTTATGTTTTATTGGGTTGTTTATTGTTGTATTATGTATCAATTAATAATGGATTTTATCAAAAAATCATTTTTCCATATGATCTTGCATTGTTTGCATTTGATTCATCAAAGACATGTCATGATTATATTAGCATTATGTGTAATTTGAGTTAGTAAATGTTTTGGATGAGAATGTATGTAAAGGTTGAGTAACGAGCAGCATGTAATATCATGGAACATACATTGATTCCAAAATATTCGGTTAGGGTAGGTAGATGTTTGGTTATTTAACACACGCAAGCCAAGTAACAGCATGTGACATCTTATTGATCTTAGACCATATTAGGGTTGCGTAACACACACAGACCATGTAACGACAGTGAACATACATTGAGTTTGAAAATATTTGGTTAGTTAGATGGATGTTGGGTTGTGTAACATGCGCATTCCATATAACGGCATGGGGCATCCTATTGACTCTAGACTAATGAGGCAGTGAGGGTACGTATCTTCTTAGCAACATTGAGTTTCATTAATATTATTGGGTATGTCATGACTTCCTTCTTCTTCTTCTTCTTCTTTTTTTTTTCTTTTTTTTTTTTCTTTCTATTTTATACATGTTAGTTAATTTTATTTGTATAAGATTGTTATTTAATTAAATATAAAGTATAAAAAGAAATGAAATTGTGATATGTATTATGTTGTACTTGCTAAGTTTCTTCTCGAAACTTACCCCCTTACTTCTACTGATGATGAACTTGATAAAGGGATGATGGATATTTAGAGGATGAAGATCAAGATTTGTCTACTACATTTCTTATAATAGATTAATGTTGAAAATTTTCATTGGTTGTAATTCTTGGCATTTAGATGTTTATTTGAATTTTCATCAAAACTATGAAACAATTTATGGAAGTGTTTTAGATTTATATTTGAATAATTTTCACCACGATCTATTATATTCTTAGTGGATTTTATTTATTTACATTGTTTATGGATAACCCTCTTAGTGTATTTTGGTTCACTACCTAAGTAACATCGATCATTGATCAATGACGGCTTTCTTCTTATAAGGAGATTGGGGCATTACAATTTTAAGGCCTTTCTGGTATCTATTCTCATTCTCAAGTTTTGCTATTTTTCATCATCTTAAAGTGTTTGGCATTTGTTGTTGCAGAATCTCCTCCTTCTAGTTCGGCCACAAGAATCTCGGAACCACTACCTACGACCAAGTAGACAAGTGAAAGTGGGCCGCCTTAGGGGGCGGGAAGCCACCTTCAAAAAGTAAGTCAGATCCTGGACCACATGAATCCTTCCAAAAAAGGGGCAAATTAAATGAACTTGAGAATGTTTTCTTCAGTAGGTATAGAGCTTAATGGTTTACCATTATATAGAAGAAGCTAGACCCAGAAGATCCATCTTCACCTTCTCCTCCTTCGTCCATCTCCTTGGGACAATCTTGTAGAAGAAGTTTGGTGTTTGAGAACATGTTTTATGAGGGTGGCAAAGGGCCCTGCCAAGTGTCCCCTCCATATGGGACTTGTTTTCCCTTGTGAAATGACCGAAAACCAGACCCGGAGATCTGGGCAATACGTGTGTATTCTCTGATAAATGTTGTTCATTTAATGTATAAGTACGGTGCATTAAATGCTGAATTTAATGCCTAGGCACGCATGACCTCTTTGTGGGGAGGTATGATCTTGTCACGCCTTCTTTGTGAAGCGAGTGCCGACAAGTACACCGAAGATTAAGGTTGGGCCCATCTCTGCCAACTAGCGAGCACATTTCAGTGGGTCCTCTCATAGATACCTTTGGTTCAACCAACGATTTTTTACCGTCTCTTTTGGCTTGCCTTTGGTCCAATTGGTTCGGTGCTCCGACTCAAATGGATAAGGAATTTCTTGTCACAATAGCATCTATTCTCAACCTTATTTTTATTTAGAGAAAATTGCACTGGCACCATAAAATGCAGGCTTTAAAGCACTGACACGCCATTTTCATTGGACATATAGTCCAATCGTTGCTTACAAATTGTTAAATCACTATTACTGTTTTTTTTTTTCTTTTCCAAAAATATCCCTATCAAAATCTGATGAAAAAACTCAACTACACCATCGTCTTCATCAATACCTTCACCAACGATGTAGAAACCTATTCAAATCTAGAAACTCAACTTGGCCCTATCTTCCTTCTTCTTATAAAAGCTAGAATTGCAAAAGCAAAGTAGAAAATAATTTCCAAGGTAATGAGAAACGGCCTTCCTCTGCTATTGATGATGTCGATTATGGATCTTCAAGGCTGAGCAGGAAGAGCTGGTGGAGGGATAAGGAGATGAGAAAGTTCCATCTTCAGGCACAAGAAATATCAATGTTTCATGAAATTTACAAGAAGGTGGAAGGGACCAAGCAACGACAAATGGTTGAATTGGAAAAACAAAGGATGCACACTAAGAATTTGGAGTTTCAAAGAATTCAGTTTTAACACCTTTGATGGTAGGCTCAGAGTGTATTAATGCTGATGAAAATTTAATTTATTTTTGGGAATGCCAAGTGGCATCCAACTTAAGTCCAACAACAAGAAAGAAGACTACTTGCATTTCTCAACTATGCTCTGTGAAATCCCCCGGATTCCTAACCCTTTAATCCATGGTTTTCAGGACTGCGAACCGAGAGCTCAAGTAGACAACAACTGTGGACCATTCGAGTTAAGCCCAAAAGTTTGGAAATGGACCCCATGGTAGTGGATGACCCTACAGATGACCCGGCCACTCTTTTAGAATTCAAGAGGAGAGAGAAGGTCAATCACGAAGGCTTTAAGAGGATATTTCTGCGCGTCCGAAAACCAATGGAGGGAGACTCAAATGTTAAGGTAAATATACCAATGTGTAGGCCATAAAAAGACCATTCAAACCATTCGGGATCACGGAATTGTAGGGCCGGTTGACCGGATTGGTCCAATCGCCCCCTACCCAATTTGGGGTAAAATGGGTATTTCATGAATTAAAAATCCTATTTTATGTTTTCACTCCTCATAAACGCATTATTTATGCTAGAGAGGTGCTGAGGGCCTAGGAGAGGAGAAACCCAAGAGATTTGGTGATTCCTTTGGGTGTGGTGTGTGAAATCCCCCGGATTTCTACCCCTTTAACCCGTGGTTTTAAGACCGAGAACCTGGGCCTTGATTCGGCGACAATTGTGGACCATTCAATTCGAACCGGAAGGATTAGAAATTAAACAAATGTTGGTAGATGACCCTTATAATGACTCAAAAACTCTCCTAGAGTTTAAGTGAAGAGAGAAGATTAGTCTCGATAGTGTAAAAAGGGTAATTTTGGAATATCTGTAGATCAGTGATGGAGAATCCGATTGACGCAAATAAGATATCAAATCAAAAATCGTCGAAAGACCTTTCCAACGAGCCAAAAAGCATCAAAATTGGAGTTCGTTTGGGGGTCCAACCATGAGCCAGAAGTTTGAGCCGTTTAGGTGAACCAACCCCCACCCTATTTTCTGTTTAGGGGCAAAATTGGAAATTCGGATTTTTAAACCCTATTTATGTTTTATCTCATCCGTAAACGCATTTTTGGAGGCTAGAAAGAGGCGGAAACTTTGGAGAAAAGGAGAAACGAAAGAGAGGAGCGATTTCCATTTTTCCGAAGGTGTCTGTGATCCGAATCTTTGCAAAATCATTACGAAAGGTTAGTTTTCTTTAATGCTTCTCCTACTCACAATTTTGTGAGTATTTTCT
Organism: Hakea prostrata; assembly: GCF_041222555.1. Classification (NCBI taxonomy): domain Eukaryota; kingdom Viridiplantae; phylum Streptophyta; class Magnoliopsida; order Proteales; family Proteaceae; genus Hakea; species Hakea prostrata. Next base: position 68,418,545 of record NC_142600.1, on the reverse strand, counting down.
CTCCTTTCCTTTTGAGGAATCTTGAAAGGGAAGGTTGTTAGGTATCTTGGTTGCTTTCCTTTATTGTATTAATGTTCCTTCCTAATTTGTGGGAGTGATATTTTTTCTCTTCTATTGAGGGATCTATGAAAGGGAATAATAATAGGTACCCTAGATGCTTATATTTTCTTATATTAATTTTTCCCTTGAGTTTGGGTAATGCTTTATCTCCTTGCAAAAGATTTTAGAATTTGACTCTCTAGGTCACCCACGGGTGAATTATGAGAGCCAAATTTGGGGCATTTTGATTTTGGTCAAATTTAATAAAATTGAAGGTACCCGTAAGATCCTTTTGTTGTCAATTAGCTTTCCCCAAAATTTCGTTTCGTTTAGACTTCGAATTGGTGACGAATTAAAGACTATTCACCAGTGAGGTTGAGAACTACCCTTTTTAACCTAGTTTTCAGATTTGGGTTTTTGTGGGAAGATTTTAGGATATCCTTTGAAACCCAAATTGGCTCTAATTTGTGATAATTATTTCTTTTGCATGAATAGGTTAATATATCTTTAGTCACTAATTTGTGAGAAGGAATTATTGATCATTGGAGGAAGAAAAAGTAAAAGGTGAGGAATATACTTAACTTTATATTACATGTGTAATGATGTCAGTTACTTTTCATTATTGATATCTTGTATTGCTTTAGTATTATCTTGTGGTTATTTTATGTCTTTTGTTAAATATGAATTGCTATGATTTATGTTTATTATTACTTCTGATGTTGCTCCTTGCTTTGAAATCTATTATTGTTGTTATGAAATGGAATGTGATTGTATGAGAGGAGAAATATTATTATTTCTTCTACCTTGTATTTTCTACTAGGGTTGTGGGTTCACCCATTGCCCTAGTGATATTATATGATTGCTTATATTGTGGTTGGGAATGGGGAATGCCCTTTGGGCATTTCTGCCATAGGATACCAAAGGAGGCGGTATGGGACGCATTCCTATGGTGCCCTTGGCTCTTTCCCGATTACTAATTTACATATTTAGGGTATGTCTAGAAGTGTTTGGTTAGGTGACCTCATGAGTACTACTACCCTTTCGGCAGGGGTATTGAAGCCGGTTAACCCGTGATGTTAGTGGCTAGGTCTTGTATGTCAAGCAGGCCCACTATCATCATAGAGAGGTAGGGTTGCATATAATAGATAAGGGCTCATGGACACTCAAGACCGATGAAATGACCCGTGAGAGGACATGGAGATCATCCTGTCCATTATATGTGGATGACCACTGGGTTAATGAATGGGGTCCAACAGATGCCTCATTGAGGATTCCATTCATAGGTGGGAAGGTATTGAACCAACAGAGCACTAGGCGTGAGGGGAAATATCCGGACCATATGTAGTACGAGACCATATGACTTTGCATTGGGCCTAAGATTATCCTTGACACGCGCCAGATCTTATACCAATGGTGATGTGAGAGAGTAGTGACCTAATCCCCAACCATGGCTTGACAGGACTTTACACAATAACCGCGGAGAACCCAACAGACGTGCATCAGAGCCGTGAGGGAAGAGTGATGAGACCGCCCAAAGAAGACTGGTGTGTGACTTAATGCGTGTCTACCATAGAGACTTCATGATAGAGTTAGGAGCATAATCATTCACATATCATATCATTGTCATTAATTACATTATTGATATTCATGTTATATGTGTGGTGTGAAATCTTGAGAATGAATGTGTGATATGATGTTGAGTTGACCTCACTGAGTTCTGTTGAACTCATTCCTTTTATATGTCTTTTTCTATTAGATTATACTGCAGGTTATGAGGACTTCTTCCAAATGGAGGATTCGTTGCTATTATATCTTCTTGAAGGAGTGACCGAAGAAGAAGTGGACACACATGGAGCTTCATGCCAGTATCAAGACTGTTCTTTTGGATTGGATTCCATTAGAGAACAAGTTTAGTTTATTTTTCCGCTGCGAATAAAACTACTCTCTTTTCTTTTCAAAACTCTGATGTTATACCTTTTATTTTGAAGTAATGGATGACTGTAACCATTATTTCGGTTTTGATAACTTAGTATGATAAACTTGATTTATTCTTGTCCATTTAATTATGCTACATCATGTTTTGTATGGATTTGTCACTGAACCTAGATCTTGCGGTGTATCACCCCCACGGGTATTCGGGTATGACCGGATCCGGCTGGGTGGGGTGTGACATGGTGACTCATTAAAGCTCGAATCATTGCAATAACGCTTAGAAAGGTGAGTGTTCTTGAAAACTATCTTTTCTAACCTAGTTTTAATGGTGTTTATTAGCAATAAATGTTAGGTTATGGTTGTTTATTGAATGATCCCCCTTGTTTCTCTTTGTGTCTCCCAACATCTTTGGGAGTTGGTTGTGCGAATCTTTGCATTCAAAACCATTTTGAACTTCTCTGAGATGCTCGTAGGAAGACACGAAGAGCCACATTTGGGGCTTTTCATTTGAGGCCTAATTGGGATGTTTGGATGGTACTTTGGGGACCCTAATATTATTAATTTGAAGGCCTCAAAGTCCCATTTCGAATCAGAGCCAAAATCGGGGTTTTTGCTCACGATCATTCTGCCAGGGGGGGTTGACTAGCCGGTTGACCGGTATTGTAAACCTATCCAACCGACCATGTTTGGGGTGTGTATTTTGGTCCTCTTTACCCTTGATCGATCTCCGATTGTTACTCACTTTCTTATGTACCTAAGGTTATTTTGGTATAATTGCACTATCTTTGGTGAACCTTTTGGGACTTTGAAGAGCGTTATTAACTTTAAGAAGGTGAGGAAAATAGTTAACCATATCTTGTGTAATTGTTGGTGTAATTTGAATCTTGACTTATATCGTTATTATACTTCATCATAAATTGTATGTGACTTTGCATGAACAGAAGGTAATGTTATCCTATGCTTATTTCTACATTCAAATTTCATGAATTGTGATATGGGAATGATGTGAATGTGTGGATTCAATTGTGGGAGCTTATCCTCTTTACGTATATGCCAACTAGGGTTTTGGGTTCGCCCATTACCCTAGTGACTTTATATATATATGCACTTAGACCTAAGTACATGATACTAGGTGTCTAGTTGTGTTGGCTAGGTAACCCCATGAGTGCTACTACCCTTCCTGTAGGGGTATTGAAGCCGGCTGACCCGTGATGTCAATGATTAGGTCCTTTGAGCATCAACCAAACCCACTGCCATCATGAGATGGTAGGATTGCATATGTATAGTGTTTGGGCTCGTGTCACTTTCAGTGCGATGTGCGATTTCCGTGGGGAAGCCAAGAGAGCATCCCTTATACATATGTGGATGACCACATGGTTAAGGAATGGAATACAACAGATGCCTCTCGTTGAAGATCTCATTTCTAGGTGGATAAGAATATTGAACCAACAGATGCCTCCCATTGAAGAATGATATCTGGACCATATGTAGTACAATACCATATGACCATGCATTGGGCCTAGAGTTATCCTTGACACGCACCAGAGGATTGATGTGATTTGACCCAACAACCGCAGAGAACCCAATAGATGTCTCTTGTTGAGGGAGAGTGATTGAGACCGCTCAAAGGAGTTTAGTGTATAGCTTAATGCGTGTCTACCATAGAGACCTCATGATTAGAGTTAGAAGCATGATTCCATATTCATTTATTAATCATCTTATTATTATATGCCTATATATTCATTGTGGAGAATTGTGAATGGATGCTTGATACATGGTTAGTTTGACCTCATTGAATTCTATTGAACTCAATCCTTCATATACATATATGTTTTAAGATCTTGCCACAGGTTATGAGGACTCCATTCAAATGGAGAATCCGTCGCAGGCAGAGTATTTTGACGGAGCGTCCTACGAGGAGGTGGACTCACATGGAGCTTCGTATCACACCCCACCCAGCTGGATCCGATCATACCATAATACCCGTGGGGGTGATACACTGCAGGATCTTGGTTCAATGAAAATTCCATACAAATATATGAATATAGCATAATCAAAAGGACAAGAATAAATCAAGTTCAAATATCAAGTTATCAAATCTGAAATATTATTTACAATCATCCGAGACTTCAAATCAAAAGTTATGAACATCAGAGTTTTGAAAAGAAAAGTAGTTTGTTTGCAGCAGAATAACTCTTAAGGAAAATCTCTAATGGAAGGCAACTCCATAAGAACAATCCTAACACAAGCATGAAGCATCATGTGCATCCACATCTTCTCCAATCATGCCCTCATGGTAATCTACCGGCAATGGATCCTCCAAGGAAGTGGGGTCCTCATATCCTGTAGAAAAGTCTAAAGAAACATACACACATAAAGGAATGAGTTCCACAAAACTCAGTGAGGTTAACTAGCATTCATGTCATGCATTCAACCACAATTTCCACATCATGTCCACAAGATGATAAAGTAAGTAATAACATTAATATAATAAATGCATGATTATGATAATATGCTACTAACTCTATCATAAAATCTCTAGGGTAGACACGCATTAAGTTTAAACATCAATCTCCTTTAGACGGTCTCAGTCACTCTCCCTCAACAAGAATCGTCTATTGGATTCTCCACGGTTGTTGAGTAAAGTCATGTCAAGCCATGGTTGGGGTATAAGTCACCACTCTCACATCACCGGTTGGTATGAGATTTGGCACATGTCAAGGATAACCCTTGGCCGAATGCAAAGTCATATGGTCTCATACTATATATGGCCTGGATATCTCCTCTAATGCTTAATGCCCTTTTGGTTCGATACCTTCTCACCTATGAATGGTATCATCAACGGGAGACATCTGTTGGATTCCATTCTTTAACCCAATGGTCATCCACATATAATGGACATGATGCTTTCCATGTCCTCTCACGGGTTGGTTATCGGTCTTGAGCCCCAAGGAGCCCTTATCTATTATATGCAACCCTACCGCTCTATGATGAGAGTGGGCATGTTTGACACTCGGGACTCAACCACTGACATCACAGGTTAATTGGTTTCAATACCCCTACCAGAAGGGTAGTAGCACTTATAAGGATACCTAGCCCAACACTTCTAGACTCCTAACATTCATATACTTAGGTCTAGATGCAATCATATAAGGTCGCTAGGGTAATGGGCAGACCCAAAATCCTAGCCGGTAAAAATAGAATGAGAGGAATAATCCCATTCAATGTCATTCATTCTCATAAATTCTCATATTGATAATATAAGATTCAAAAGAATGAATAATACATTCATATAATCTTACCTTCTATTCGGGCCAAGTCACACACAAGCATATCATGATAAATATCAACTAAAACAATTTATATCACTAATGGAATGAAAATAGACTTGAACATACAAGACATGGTTATTTTATTCCTCACCTTCCAACTTGATTTCATTCTTCAAAGTCACAATTTTGCTCACAAGAATCAGTGGTTATACTCACAATAAACCTAATCATGTAAGAGAATTAATAGATGTTAATTAGAAATCAATTGGGTTTCAAAAGAGTTCCCAAAATCACCCTACAAAACCCAATCTTTCATATGGGTTCAAACCCGTCGTTCTCAACCTAGTTTCGGTGAAAAGTCATTATTTCGCCACCAATTCGAAGTTGAATCGAAACAAAACTTTGGGAATGACTAATTGGCAGAAATAGAGTCCCAAAGGCACCATCAATTTGACTCAATTCATTCTAAATAAAAATAAAAAAAATAAAAACTCCCAAATTTGGCTCTTGTAAGTGCCTACGAGCGTCTCTGAGAGCCAAAATGCAAAATCGTTTGCAACAATTCACACAAATTATTCACAAACTAGAGGGAAACATAAATACAACTATCTATGAGCATTAAATGTACCTAACATGCTTCAACTACTGAAATCCAACATTTATTGTGAAAAATAACTTCACAAACCTATGTTTAAAGAAGAGGGTTTGAAGGATTCTCACCTTTTCCAATGTTCTCGCAACGATTTGGGTCAAAATGCACCTTTAGGTGGATGAAATCCACTCTTCTTCTTGGTTTCTCCTCTTTCCCAAGCCTCAGCCCCACTATAGCATTAGAAAATGCATTTAGAGGTGAGTTGAAACATAAAATAGGATTTCTAACCCAAATTCCCGAAACTGCCCTAAACTAGGCAAGGGGCGGTTGAACCACCATTCAACCGGCCAATCAACCGGTCCATGTTTGCCCCCCATCCAAGGTCTGATTCTGGTGATTCTCGGCTTGAATGAAAGTTCTTTCGATTATCTACGTTTGGGTATATTTACCTCATTGTTTGGGTTCTCCATCGTCAGTCTATGAATGTGACAAAATCATCTTTTAACACTGTCGTGGTTGATCTTCTCTCTCCTCTTAAACTCTAAGAGAGATGTAGAGTCATCACTAGGGTCATCTACCATCATTGGGTCCACTTCCGAACCTTCCGGCTCGACTCGAATGGCCCACAGTTGTCGCCGACTCAAGGCCCGGGTTCGCGGTCCTAAATCATGGGTTAAAGGGTTAGAAATCCGAGGGATTTCACACTTCGTGCCCGTGCCTAGATTTCTCCTATGGAGTCAAGTACCTATGAAGATCCGGCGATGTCTATGGAGACAATAGCATCCCTTGTAGCCCTATGTTATGTCATTGCCATTAAGCCTATAGAGAGGCACGATGTCGTTTTCCATCGAAGAATCTAGATTTCTGCTACAAACAATTCTTTGCTTTAAACTCTAATGATTTAAACTTGATAAATGTTGGATATTATGTTTTAACTTTAAATTTTTAGATGACGGTAACAATAGTTGATAATTTGACTTTTATAACTTTAAATCTTGGGCAAAGGTGAGTTGTTACTCGTTAGGTTAACATACCAAAGAAACAAAAGGCAAGAAGAGGAATTGTGGCTCAGGGCATAATAAAGAATAAGTTTGATAGAGAAGGGCTGATGAAGTCTTTTCACTCCATCACACATAAGGGTATAATAGTCTTTATGATTGTACAACTAATCATTCTAACAAAATAGGACATGTGTGTTTTTTGAACATAAAGTGGGGTATCTATGCTTTATAAGAGCTGCATTTTGAGATGCCAAAGCAATTTGCTCTTTTATTTAAAAAAATAGAAAAATCCTAAAAACTAAAGTCTAGTACGGATTATGGGTGAGAAATTCAGTCTCCTCGTTTATGCTCAAGTCCACTTAAATTTCAAAATTAAGAGGGTAAAATGGTCAATGCACATTTTTTTTGACAACCATGTTTTTTCTCCCTTTTCTGATTCTCAAACCCATAAGAATTTCTCTCTTGTTCTCCACAACTCTTTCTCACAACTCGATGGTTGGAGATTGCTCAAATAAATCATGTCATCTTATGAGGTATTCCTCAAATCAATTCGTCTTATTCCTTTGATTGCTGATTAAATTTTTGCAAGAAAACAGTGGGAGATGTAAAAGATCACTATTGTAGTGAAATTTTTTTATTTCTAAAAACAAGGACGACGTGAAACTGAAATCTATAAATAAGAGATTTTTGTGTAGCTCTCTCCAATCAAAGGTTAACATAAATTGTGCTTTCTCGCCTGTAGTTTCCGAATCTTACTTCCCCAAATCAAGAACATGTATTCTAGTGGTGATAACTCGTGTGTTCTTAGCAAACCCAGATTGGTTGTGTAGACGGTCATTCCCAAAACTCAGAATGATGGTGATGGAGCTATCATTAGAAGAAGAATTGGAATGTTTGTTTGTTCCTCCCTTCTCTCTGTTCTTTGATTCAGGAATTATTTGCTTTGGCCTTTTGGTTTTGGTTTGATAGTTTTTTTTATTCTTTAGACACAAATTGTTAATATTGTTTTAATGGGATTTTGGTTTTCAGTATGGAATTGAGGCATTTGGATCCATTTCTTATGTTGGATGAGTTTGTAGTTATTGTTCGTGTTGGATACCCTGATCATCCTCGTGGAGGTTCAAGAATCTCCTCAATTGGCTTTCATTTGTTCTTTGTTGTTCTTCTTCAATTACTAGTTTGGTTTCTATTATTTCAGATATTGAGACTCTCACTTGCATGTTAGAGGTATAATTTCTTGGTTACAATTTCATTTTCTGAAAATAAGTGTTTTGGTGAAGTTTGGAGTTTTGAGTAACTCACTTGCATGTTAGAGGTATAATTTCTTGGTTACAATTTCATTTTCTGAAAATAAGTGTTTTGGTGAAGTTTGGAGTTTTGAGTAACTGAAGTTGTGGTGGTTGATGATTGTGGGGGAGCTTTCTCAAGATTTTTGGAAGAAATAAAGGCACAATCAGAACTAGTGATGTATAGGTATGAGTTATGTTCAAATACCAATTAGAGCTCTCCTTATTTGATCCTTTTGTGATTCATTTTTGGTTATTTTGTGTTCTATTCTTCAATGGATGACTATTGGTAAGGGTATAGTTCAAGATGCCTTGTAGTGCAGGATTTACAAATGGATTGCAACTTTAGTTTTAGCTTTGCACCTGTTGTCTTTTCCCATGCCTATGCTTTGGAGACACTGAGCTTCGATTTCAAACTCAGAGTCACGATTGTTCATATGATACCTCCATCAACAGCCAGACACATTTGTCGTCAATGTAAGTTAGGTGAAAAGGTTCGAACAAGCACAACACACCTTCTAGAGTTGGGAAATAGCGGTGAACATCGGACGGCCGTCACTGGCATTTGATTCAACGAAATCGATAATTCGAGATTGTGAATCTCCAATTTTGTATGGATTAAGGCCGCCCCAACAGCAATGCTTTTGTTTGATGCATTTTTTCCTATAATTGTTAATATTTCAATTAGTAGGGCATTTTTGTATCAAGTTTTATTATTTTTTCTAGTAATTTTCATTTTGACAAACGTCACCAAATCATTTTTCATTTTGACAAAAAAAAAATTCTTGTACTCATTTCTTTTGAATAAGCATAATAGAAAATGAGAAATGACACCAAAAGAGCCTTAGTTAATGGAAAACAATATCTACCAACGGGGGTTGGTCCAAGTGGTAAGCAGCTTGGTTCGCTTAAGCAAGGTTCCGGTATCGAATCCTTGTGAATGTAAAAAATCCCCGCTAGGAGACTCATCCACCATAGCCAGTTGTGCGACGCGTATCAAATAGATTCTTTGGTAAATAGAATATTATATTAAATTAACACTTTTTTTATTTTTTGGTAAATAGAATATTATATTAAATTATTATGTAAAACACCTAGGTGTAAGATACCCAACACCTAAGGAATAGATTGAGCCTTCCTTGCCATGGCATCTGCAAAAGACTTAGACACCCTTGATAGATGATTAAGACTACGTAACTCAAAAGGCTTTATCGCATTGGTGTATCAACTAACACATGGTGCACATCCAAAAGGCTTTATCCTCTTCACTTCTCTAAACTCTTTCTCCTTTCTCCTTCTTCCTCTTTCTACTTTCTCCACCATTTTCCTTTTCTCTTTCCCTATTTCTTGTAGATGCTTTCTTTTGAGGCAACTACCTCAGATATGGAAGTTTTGATGTTGTGTGCCCCTGTTGTAGCCTTTATACTACTGCTTGTTGCCATTGTCACAGCTCGACTTTCTCAGCCAAAGCCTCTACCGCAATATCCTCCAACTACAGATTTGACGAAGGAAAAGTCATCATTGCTGAAGTACGAAATCAAGTGGCGGAACTTCCCTGCACGTCCGACTTCCCATTTTATCTAATAGTTGTTCAAATTGTAGTTGCTTTGCCTTTGTAGCGTGTTATCTCTCCGCCCTTGTGGCGTGTTAGTCTCCGCCTTTGTGACATGTTTTTGCCTATTTGGGCGTTTGTGATGGAGGATATGTTTTTCGCATCTTTTGAGTTTATCAGTTGTTGTTGTATTTATAGCTTTATTTTTAAGGTTTTATTGGGTTTGATCCATACCTTAGCTTTAATGACCTTGTCTATAGTATGTATGAAAGTTTGGTCGAATTCTGCTCCTTGGTTTCGAATGTTTCTGTTCGAGCCTTTTGTTTTCTTGCTTTTATATTTTTGTTTTTCTTTTTTTAGTGTGTTTCTATATTTCTTTCCAATTTAATGATTGAAGTTTGTCTCCTTACCAAAAAAATAAAAGAACCAGGCATGCCAGTATTTGCATCTTGATTGGATTTTTCTGTGGCACATAGAAACGAAATCCCCACGGACAAAAAAAGACAACGACAAGGTTAAGAATGCCACCTCAGTGGAGAGATTGTGGGTTCAATCCTTACCGGCGGCATATGTAATGTCTTTATTAAAAATAAATAAATAAATAAATAAAACAGGGTCATATCAGGCTAAGCTGAGCTCAACCCAAGAACTCACCATGGCCCATACCCACTAATTAGCTTAAATGTCGTTTTCTAGGGATTTACCTTTGACGAGAAATGACGGAAAGCAGCCCAACAAATAAATGGGCTTTGCTGGGCCTTCTTTGGGCATGGGTTTCCAAGTCCAATGCGATAGATCTTAAGAGGGATGTACGGCTGGGCCCACCTTAGTCCATAAATGTTACATATTTATGACGCGTGACTCGAGGGACCCTCGGTCGATATGTAGATCTTAACGCTTTATTAGATTTTTCCTCAGGTGAGTCATGAGTGTGGGGTTTGGAAAAATTTAAACATCATCCAAGATAATTGGCAATAAATATATATATATATATATGACACCTCAAAATTTTATTAAATTGATAGTAAATTTTAAAGTATCTTTTAAATTTGTGTATAACATATTTTATCAACAAATTTTGTTAAAGTCTATGGTTACATAATTTTTTAGTTTATAAATTATTATTAATATATTGTGACTAATAGAATCTTCTTCCATTTTCTTTCTTCTATTTAAAAGAGGAAATGAAAAATCCATGCCTCACTTAACATAGATTTCATTACTTGGATTGTAGGCATGTAGAGCGAAACAATAATTTAGCGTTAGATGGAAAATTAAAGATTAGTTAGTTCATAAGGCTCAATTATTGTCCACATCATCAATAATTAAAATTTAGCAACTGCCTTTTTTTTTATGATGCAACTGTCATACCAAATACTTCGTGTTGTTCTTACACAAATAAATAAAGAAAACATTTATGAATATACTAATTAAATAATGAAAGGTAGAAAATATGAAGACATGCACATGATCACACTCCTGCCCGAGGATATCGATAAAACCCGCCACAAACCTACCTTAAGCCCTTAGTCCCATTTTTTGGGTTATAAATTAATCCGTCTGATAGGGTCGGGTCGGGTTCGATTTAACCCTCACGCTAGCCCAACCCAACCCTATGTCAATTAATTTAGTTAAAAATGTTTAACCAAAAAACAAAAATTAAAATTTATGTTTAGGTTTAAATATCAAGTATCCCACTAACCCTAAATATCTAAATATATTCTACGATATCATACATTTATCTTTTTTTCCTCAGTTTCTCTATTACTCTTTTTCAAGATAATGTGTTACCAACAATCCATCTTCATTTATGTTGACTACTTAGATATAGTTGCTACAAAAATCCTTCTCGATCTCCTTAGCACGACAACCTGCACAAACATGCTCAACCAGATAGGTCGAATTACGTCTCCAACGGGTAAGTTAGCAAGAAAAGAGAACCAATTTAAGATCAGAGACTGAGATCTCAATTTCTACCTACCTTCCTCTCCCTTTTTGTTCCCTTTATATAAGTTTCCACTTGTATGTTGATAGAGTCTCGCTTAGACTCTTATTGAAGATTCTAATTTGGACTCTAACAAGTGGATTTCTATAGTGTGGAGTCTTATCTTAACAACCCAAAGAAGTTAATACTGCTCGTCTTGAGGCTTGATCTTTAACTTGCATTCTGGTCGAACCATTCACCACTCAAACCCTCCCAACTTCTTGAGTTGAACCATGGTCTGTATTCGGTCTGAAATGTGGCCGGTTCGTTAAGAAGGTCGATCATTAACATAAGCCCCCTAGTCACTAGGTATCGATGGTTTCATCCATGATCTGAGGGACTATTTTTCTCCCAGGCAATGTACAGTTGTCCAACTATTATGGGTATCGTGCTCGTTCCATGCCTTGGATATTGAAAAGACACATTTATTGCTAGTCGTTTCCTACACGCATTAACTGGTGGACTCTTTCCGAGAATCACACTACTCACGACACGTGTCTTGTCACGTCTCATCAAATTATGATTACTTTTTGTAATTCGAAAAGTCCTTTGATCTTGACCGTTCATCTATTGACCATGTGTTCCCTTGGATGGGAATCTTGTGGTATTTTAAAGGTCATTGAATCTTCGCCGTGGATGGAAATTTCTCCTGGTCCGTTGGATGAGAATCAGTCAAATGGTATATATATACACACACCTCTTCTCTTCTTCTCATTTCTATCTATCACTTCAGCGAACAGTGTTAGCCTATGCCTTCTACAACCGTACGGTGCTGCTCATTGGTGCTTGCTTAGTCTTCATCATCCTTAGAGTTCTTTCAAACGAAATTAGTGAGTTTTCCATCTTCTTTCACTTTGTTTCTTCTTATTTCGTTTAAGACTCACAACTTACCATGAATTTTTACTTTCCTTTAATTTTCATGTGTTTTTGTTGGTGTCTCCCTCTTGTTATTCTTCATAAATGCTTCTCCCTTCTCTGCCATACGCTTTTAGGAAACCATGGTTGTAGTTAAAAGAATGAAAACCGTAGTTTCCAAACCTAGGAAGTATTTCTCAGAGGAAAAACCCTCAAACTCTACAACTGTTAGTAATTCTGGCAGCCAACAGTAGTGTGCAAATGATCGGTCCAATGACACTTCAATATCACTATCTAGCCGGGATCAACCTGGGAATGACAAACAAGAGTCCAAGCCGAAATCTCGGCCTCCACCTCCCTTGCCTAACGACCAGGAAAATGTCGCTTTAAGTGCTTGGGCTCGGTTCAAAGCTGAGAGAAAACGCTAGAAAAATAGCTCGACTCTCGAGGATTACAAGTTAGAACAGAAAAAGGATTTGACCCCGACCACATCAGGTCTGGAATCCCAACATTTAAGCATGACCGAGGAGAGACTGTGTTTTATTCGTCAAAAACATGAAATTCCTCGCAGAGTATATCCTTCGTGTTCCCTCTCCAGAAGAGAGAGCTAACGCTCCCCGACCAGGAGAGTTTCTATCTATGATGATGCTTTTAAAGGCAGTTTTTGTCTTCCCGTCCAAGCTTTGTTTAGAGAGATCTTGATTCATTTTCAAATGTGTCTGGATATGTTGGCACCAAATAGTTGGCACTGTAATATGTTTCTGGAGTTTTTGTCAAGGTCGGGAGGTTAGGGTACGACCATCCTTGGCCCTTTTTCTTCACTTTTTTATGGCGAATAAAACAAGAGCAAGATGGTTGGTTTTATTTGTCTAAACGTACCTCTTCTCAATGCAGTTGGGAGGGAAACTTCATTGGAAATGTCACACTCCCGTCTAACACAAAGGGGTGGAGCTCGAAGTTTTTTTTGTCCGACCCCCATCTGAACCTTCCTTTCCAGTCTTCTGGGTCCAAGGACCAGCCGGAGGATCTAACGACATTCCCGATCATTCTGAAGACGAGGAGCGAGTCAAGGGGCACATTATCCATTTACCCACAGAAGATAAGAACCAGTTCGCCATTAAAGGCCATTGCCCGGAATAATCCAATGTCTTGCATCACTGGGATTTCTTCCCGGTGAGTTACTTATTAAAAGTTCTTTCTTCTTTTTCACATGTCCCCTTGGTCGGTATTTGACGTTCACTTGGCTTTCTTTGTAGTGTTGTTGAATCCCAAGGAGTTGCACCCGAGAACTAATGAAGAAGTAGAGGAGGCTGAAACTCATTGCCCTACCAAGCCTGAGCGCTCAAGATCAACAAGGAACAAGCCGACTCTAGCCCCCAAATTGGCTCAGAAAAGGGGGAGTTCAAGGAAAAGTTCCCTCCGACCTCCCATCCTAACCAAAAAAGAAATTATCTGCTTCGATTGGTACTTCGTCAGGGGAGGTAGAAGTGGAACCCCTTCTCCTGTCCTCAAGTCCAGCTCCACCATCTTCGAGCACTTCTCCGAGCACTGAATTTATACATGTTAGAGGTATAATTTCTTGGTTACAAATTCATTTTTTGAAAATATGTGTTTTGGTGAAGTTTAGAGTTTTGAGTAACTGAATTTGTGATGGTTCATGATTGTGGGGGAGCTTTTAGTCATCAAGATTTTTGGAGGAAATAAAGGCACAATTAGAACTAGTGATGTAAGTATGACTTCCATTCAAATACCAAGTAGAGGTCTCCTTATTTGATCCATTTGTGATTCTTCATTGTTTTGTGTTCTATTCTTCAGTGGATGACTGCTGGTAAGGGTATAGTTCAAGATGCCTTGTGGTGAAGGGATCAATAGTGGATTGCAACTTTGGATCAATTTAACTTTGCAACTTTGGTCTTCTCCTAGGCCAATGCTTTGGAGACACTGAGCTCCGTTTTCGAATTCTAGAGACATGGTTGTTCATACGATACCTTCGTCAATAGCCAAACACATTTGCCGTCAATGGAGATAAGGTGAAAAGGTTTGAACAAGCTAGAATGAGTCAATCACATATGACATAGAATAAGTCATGCTTGCCAGGCGTCTGCAAAAGACTTGGACACCCTTGATAGATGATTAAGACTACGCAGCTCAAAAGGAAAAAAATGGAAACATCACTAGCAAGGACATCGCATGCATGGATGGTCGTGGGTGAAATCTCGACCACCCGATTTATATTTTCTTTTCTTTTTAATTTTTCAACCATACCTACCCGTAAAGAATGCAAAATGAGTGGTTGAGATTTCAACCTTGACCACAAAAAGAGATCATGACCATACGCAGGGTCATATCAGGCTAAGCTGAGCTCAACCCAAGAACTCACCATGGGCCATACCCACTAATTAGCTTAAATGTCATTATCTAGGGATTTACCTTTGACGAGAAATGACGGAAAGCAGCCCAACAAATAAATGGGCTTTGCTGGGCCTTCTTTGGGCATGAGATGTTTGTCTGGGCCCACCTTAGTTCATAAATGTTACATATTTATGACGCGTGACTTAAGGGACCCTCGGTCGATGAAGATCTTAACGCTTTATTTGATTTTTTTCTCGGGTGAGTCATGAGTGTGGGGTTTTTAAAAAAAAATTTAAGAATCTCCAAGATAATTGATAAAAATATATATATAGACATCTCAAAATGATGTTAAATAAATTTTAAAAATATCTCTTAAATTTTCAATATAATACATTTCATCGACAATTTTGTTAAGGTCATGTTTACATAATTTTTTAATTTATAAATTATTCTTAATCTATTGTAACTAATAGAATCCTTCTGAAATGAAAAATCTTCTATTTAAAAGAAGAAATGAAAAATGTCTTGGCCTTACTCTAACATAGATTCCATTACTTTGGTTATGGGCATGTGGAGCAAAACAATAATTTAGGGTTGGATGGAAAGTTAAAGATTAGTTAACTCATAGGGCTCAATTCTTGTTCACATCATCAATTATTAAAATTTGGCAACTGCCTTACCAGATACTTGTGTTGTTCTTAAATAAAGAAAACATGTGTAAATATATTAATTAAATAATGAAAGGCGAAAAATATGAAGACATGCACTTGCCCGGGGATATCAATAAAACCTGCCCTAAACCAACCTTAAGCTCAGTCTAGTTTTAGTCTCATTTTTGGGTTATAAATTAATCAGCCCGACAACATTGGGTCAGGTTTCGGTTTTGCCCTCAGGCTAGCCCAACGCAACCCTATCTTAGTTAATTTAATTAAAAATTTATATTTAAGTTGGTTTAAAAATCAAGTATCCCACCAACCCTAAATATCTAAATATATTCCCATAAATTCCATTGTACTTTCATCTTTTTTTCTCTTACTCTTTCTCAAGATAAGGTGTTACCAACAATCTATCTTCTTTTCTGTTGATTACTTTAAATGTATATTATAGCTTTTTATATATTTGACTCCTTTGAAATTTTCTGGAATGAATCTAGTTATGAATTGCTTTTGTAAATTTCATTTCATTAAATATTATGTTGCCTTAGAAAAAGTTTTCTATGGCCAACTATTAAGCACAAGGAATACGACGTACGTATCCTCCATCACAACCATTATTCTAAGGGCTCGGGCTCGGCCCATTCCTTAGTCAAGATGACCTTGTTCTATTGCATGTATGACATTTGTTCAATTTTCATTCCTTGGTTCGGATCGAACTTTATGTTTTTATGCATTTATCTTTTGTATTTCTGTCTTTCTTTTGATGTGCTGTATTTTCTTTTAAGTTCATGAATGAAATTTTTTAGCTTCCTACCAAAAAACAAAAAAATACTGCTAGTTTATGATTTATACTAACTATGCCTTTATCACCCTACTTTTGCCTAGTCTTATCAATTTTTTTCTTCCAAAATACGTAGTTTTGATATTAATTGCTTCATTTAAAATATTAGTAATTAATACTTTATTATTTTGGAAATTTTTCAAGGCCATCAATTACTTGATTTATCAATCAGACCCCCTATTTAAGAAAAGCATAACAATAACACCCTTTGCTATTAGGAAAGCATAGTTCAATGCTGATAGAAGCAAATTAAACTTTTCAAAACAACAATAATACCCTTGAATGGAAAACCCTACAATGGACTTATCTTCATCTTCCTCTACCTTCTACAAGTATTCCTCTTTTTCAATTCTTGCATCTTCTATATGATTTATTTTCTCCTATGAATATTTTTTGTTTTCCTCTCCTTTTCCTTCTTCTTCCCTTAGGATATGGGGATAATATTGAAAATGATGATAAAATTGACTAGAACTAAAGGTGTTAGTTATAGAAGTCAGAGTGATAAACTAGGTAACTCAAGAATAGCATTAATTTTTGTGGCTAACTCAAGGGAAGGTGTAGAAAGTTTTCCTCTTATTTTTCAACAATTTTTTTTTTTTTTAGGATAAACGGATTGCTAGTTGGACATTCTTGTATAGCAATATTCTTAATAATATAAAATTATAATAAATTTGACATTCAAAAAGAGTATCCAAATTGAATGTTAAAAATATTAAATGGCGACCTAACATTCAATAATGTTACGTGACTTATGTCTTCCTATGCTCTTATCTATATATATAACAAAAGAGAGAATGCAATAGTGGCAACATCGCGCCCCATCGCTATACAATGTCCGGACTTATGAGTTGGACCTATGCAAGCATTAGCTCTGTAAACTACCATCACAAATATTCACTCCATTAGCGTAGCTCCACCGGTGGCCTTATAAAGTCTTCAGAAGCTAGTAGTGATTTCACGCGCCAGGTCAAAGAACACACAACTGCCCATACGAGAAACATAGGAGATGAGCGGATTCTAACCTGGGGCTGCCAAACCACATGAGAGTGACCTAAGACCATTAGACCACTCCCTATTATTTTATTTTTTTTGTTGAAACCTCCTACATGTATTAAACTCTCGCTATTAATCTTATCATCCATGTGGTAGCCTAAATAAAATCATTTTTTCCTTTTTTTCCTGTGGGGTTGGGTGTAAGATGTTGATAAAATCATATGTAGCTTTTTCACGTGGTCAAAGACTTCTATTAGCAACCAACAAAAAAAAAGAGAGGCATTTTGACATATGTTTAAGTCTTAATAGTTAAAACTTATACCTAGTGTATAATCAAATTTAGATACATAATGAAAATAAAACCTATGTCAATAAGGGGATTTATGGAAAACACATCACTCAATTAATGATTTTTTTTATATGATGCTTTTAGTATTTCAATTGAGGGTGGGGGGAATTCGATACGATTATGCATCATGTTCAACTTTCCAATAAGATTCTACATTCAAAATTTATCGGAATTTTTTTCTAGTTGGGAATCATAGTTCCTCCAAACATGCCAAAGGTGATAGTGTAACTTAAATTATTCCACCCATGAAAGAAATTGTACAAAGAAGGATAAAAATGGTAATGATGCAAATCCAAGATTGGCTCATGGACCCCATTTACTCCAGTTTTCTCAACTACCCGCTCATTGAATAATTACCCAAATGAAGGATTTTGTCAACAAATTTGTGCTTAACCATCAATGAAGTATTTGTTTACTCTTGTTTATTCTTCTCACTTGATGTATTTTCTTTGGAAACTCAATTTTACTTTTCAAATTTGTATTCATTTGTTGTAGTACTCTTCTTCTCTTTGAATGCTCTTGCATGCACTCCCATTTTACAACCCTAGTAACTTAACAATAATGTCTCCTTCACTAATTTTTTTTTTTTGTAAAAAGATTTTCATGCAAAAGCCCATGGAAAATACGTGGGGAGACTTACTAAATCATCTAACCACGGAGTAAAGTTCGGTCAAGTTGTCTAGCACCTTATTAAAACAAGGCCACCTTTGCTTGATTATTGGCCATAACATTGGCCCCTCTAAGAACATAAGTAAATTAAAAAATTAAAAAACACACACACACACACACACACACACACACAACTTGTAAAGTTTAATGCAAGATACAAGATGCAAGATACAAGATATCTAAAACCAAAGGCTCAGTACTCAATGGAACGGGCTTCATTGCATCCTTGAGGATTAAACTCAACTCCAAACTATCAGATTCAACCACCACGTTTATGAGGTTCAGCTCCATGGCTCCTTGAATCCCTCCTCAAATAGCTAATGCTTTCCCATCTATAACATCAACAAAGTGTGTAGGAATGGACCTTGCAAGTAGGAATCCTTCTTCATTTCTAATCACAAACCCCAACCCAGATTTTTCATTTGATCTATTTCTGGTTGCATCTATGTTAACTGTACAAAAAGCAAGCTTTATTTATTTATTTTTATTTTTTTGGGAGGGGGGACGAAAGGGAGGTGTCCACAGGGTTGGTTCACAAACCTGCTGCCTTTTCATTGTGATGTTACCCGAGGATGATTTGCCATCCATAAACTCCTATGCAAGTTGAGTGGCCCTTACAATAATCTCAGCCGGTTGCATATTGCCTCTCCTAAATACTCTTTTGCTTCATGCCAACAAAATGTGCCACAAGATAAATGAAGCTAGGCATTATAATTTCTTCCCCTCCTTGTTAGTCACAAAAAAAAACCTTTCCATTGTCCTATCCATTCACCAAGTGTTATGTTTGGGTTGTGACCAGAATTGATTGATAAAGGGCTTCCAAACCATATAACTCGTGAAAAGGGGGAGTGAAGTAATACATGCTCCACAGTTTATAGTTTATCTCTACAATAGCTACATAGAGAATCTATATTCATGTTTCTTCATTGAAACCTCTCTCCACATGCAACAGCAATTGCTATAGCTCTCCATAAAAACTCCTAATTTTGGGGAGGGTGTGGTAGTTCCATACCTTTGTAGGTACCTCCAACCAAGAGTCTTTTCTTGAGGAAGATGGTCATCGCCTTTTCCCCTCATTGCTCTTAGTCATGAGAAGACGATAAGCTGATTTAACTCAAAATATACATTTCCTATATTCAGCCCACACCATCTTGTCTTCATTTGGAAACAAAGAGAGATGAATCCTCAATATTGGTGTAGCTACATCAAGTTTAAAAATGTACTCAATCAAGTCTTTCTTCCACACCTTTTCAGTAAGCTAAATCAATTGCTCCACCTTTTAGAACTAGAACCTTACTTCTATCAAGCCAAGGAACCCATCTTGACTGCCAAACATTCACTTTGTCACATTTCCCTATCTTCACTTGTAAACCTTAGACTAGAACTTTCATTCCTTCTATAATACTCCTTCATCCCCACGAATGATTGCTTCCTAATCTAGCTTTCATGAAAGATGTTTGTGGGTAGTATATGGCCTTCACATTCTACTAAATAAGGATTGGGATTCTAGAAACAACTTCATGTTCCTTTAGAAAGTAAAACTTTATTGTGAAGATAGGGACCCTCAACCTTGAGCCTCCTATTTCTTAATTAAAATGAGTTAACTTCTTCCAAGAAAACCAATGGATGCACTACTTGTCTTCTTTACCTCCTCAAGAAAAGGCATACCAATGCATTTATGTTTATCTCTAATTGTCTTATGCTAAGGGGCATACCCATCCCTTTTTAAAGAGTAATCCAATTTATTTGTCAAACTCCCTATTACTTAACACCATTAGTCTCCAGTTAATTTTTATTTTCCATTTCCAATACCCCCACATCCTAAGTTTGAAGAACATTCCATGAACCATGTTTCCCACCTTGTGAGGATTTATGATTGGGAGAGAAAAAAAAGTCATAGATGGCAAAGGAAGACGAAGAAATGAATCATGCATTAGGTTTTTTATTTAAGGTTATTCTTGTCACTTTAAAATATGTGACTTTCTTACATTAACATTTATTGTGATTTCCTAATGGTAGAGGGTGCCTTTAATATATTCTTTTCCTATAGGTGGTTTTTTTTTGTCAACAAACTGAAAACTTAATTATAAAAAATAGTTAAAGCCAGGAGACCTGGACAATTCATACGGATTAAGCCTAAACACTGGTGGAATAGTCCACCAAGACCTAGATAAAGAGAGACGACGAGCTCCCTTAGCAAGAAAATCCGTAAAAACATTTGAAGATCTAGAAATATAATTAAAAAACACCCAACTAAAGGTAGAAGAAATTCGTAAAATATCTGAAACTAAACTAAGGCACATACAGTCCAAAGAAGAAGGAAGGCCCTGCAAGGAGAGAATCGCTGGCATACAATCAGAGTTGACTTGGATTTGCTCCACCCCCAAAGACCTTACTAAAAGTAAACCATCTCGAATGGCAAGAAGTTCCATTGCTGTAGTAGACCAGCCCAAACAGTCCTTACACTGAGTAGCTATAAATGAACCTCGATGATCTCACAAAATACAGCCCCTGCCTCCCTTGTTGGTATGGTTATCCCATGCACCGTCTACAAACACTTGACAGCATTCAATATCCTCTGATGGTCTCAGAATAGTAGGAGAAGCAAAATCCCCTGCCAAAGATGACCCAATTAAGAAATTATGAATGTCAGTACAAATGAAAGAAAAATGTGACATAGTAGATCTAACTGAGATATCAAGGCCACGAAAAATAGATGAGTTCCGAGTATTCCAAATACACCAAGCCATAGTGCTCCAAATTTGATTCACCCTATTCATATCTCCATACCCTTTGAATTTTGTCTGGATAAACTCTATCCAATCATGAATGTCAATCCCTCCAAAATCTGACATATTGATGCGTAGTGGAGAAAGTTCCCAACACATCTTTACATGCGGACAAAAAAAGAGAGCATGGGTAATAGTTTCCCTACCACAACCACAAATCAAGCATAGAGGTGCTAAAGCAATATGTCGAACAAGTAAAGAATTTGAAGTTGCAATAGCCTCATGAGCTGATCTCCAAAGAAAATGTTTAATTTTAGGGAGAGTATGCAAATGCCAAATTTGTTTCCAAAGCGATGACATGGAAGAAGATGAAGCAGTATTACCTTGTGAATCTGCCATAGCGAGGCACTGAGAATATGCAGATTTAATAGTGAATTTTCTAGTAGAGGTTTTATACCAAATCCATTTATCTTGGGTATCACTACTAAGAATGGGAATGATTCGAATGGCCTCCACTTCAATAGGAGAGAAGAGGGATTGAAGAAGAGGGACATCCCAGTGTGAATCCTGCCAATTAATGAGATCTTTCACCCAAGTAGGGCTATGATTAAGAGGAGGGCTACAAATACCTTTGAAATGTAAAGAAGAAAGCCAAGGGTCATTATAAATATTAACTGATGTCCCATTCCCAATTTGTCTAATCAAACTCTGATTGAGTATATCCCTACCAATAAGTATACTCTTCCAACCCCAAGAGTTGTAAGATGGAGCTTTTCAATCTAGGAAAGGTGTATCTTTGATGTATTTTGCATACATAACTTGGGCCCATAAGGAATTAGAATTGGTCAATAGTCTCCAGCTTTGCTTGGCCAACAAAGCTTTATTAAAACAATGGATATCACGGAAGCCCAATCCCCCCTCCCTCTTACCCCTACACAAAGTCTCCCATTTAACCCAATAAACACCTTTCCCTTGGTCATCCTTCCACCAAAAATGGCAAATTTTCTGGTTCATGGCTTGGCATAATTCCTTTGGAATGAGGAAACAAGACATAGCATAAACAGGAAGTGCAAAAGCCACAGCTTTAATCAAAATTTCCTTACCAGCCGGAGTTAACAATTTCCCCTTCCAACCAAATAACTTACAAGTCAGCCTTTCAAGAACAATGGAGAAAGTTTGGACCTTAGACCTTCCAATGGAAGAGAGAAGACCAAGGTAAACCCCATGTGACTGAGCCTCTTTAATGTCAAAAGTGGAAATAATATCACTCCTAATCTGGATAGGGGTCCTGACACTAAATAAGACAGCTGACTTATCTAGATTAGTGTGCAATCCCGAAACCAGGTGGTTTGATTGATGAAATAGATAATCTGGGGGTGATATTAATTTTAGGAGATAACTCAAGGGTGGCACTAAAAATTTCCCTTTTCAAAGGAAGAGAGAGATGTTGGAGTTCCAAAAACATTGGCATCGACTGTGTTTATGGACACACAAAGAACCATTTCCTTTATTCTTTTAAAACATACTTGAAATTGCAAAAGAACATAAATCAACAACTTTGATACCATGCTTAGATGCGAAGAAGACATGATACCATTTGTTAGCCTATTGAACCAAAACCTTCATACAATTAAACAATCCTACATACACTACTTTTCGCTAGGGCGTCAATAATTATTTTATTCAAAGAGACGTAACAACGCTGAATAAAGATAACCATCTTATTTACCAAAAAGTTGGCTGTGAAGGGGGAGCCAACATAGTAAGATTCAATTTGGAAGTATCTAACTGTACCTTTCTCACATTCTCAAGGAGATTAACGAACCTCGCTTCAGTCCTACTTGTTAGCTCACTTGGAGATTAACAATATGGTTGACTTTAGAAAACCATTTCCTACGTATCGGAATTGGACCCTTTCTTTCTGTTGTTGTCTAGACTTTGTAGTACAGACTCCTTGGCTTTTGGCTCTCATAAATGAAAGTATAATTATTCACCTAAGTTTACGAGATTTACTCAGACATTTGTACATCCGTTAATATATATACAATTAACCCAAGAAAAATACATGAAGGAATTAGACATATGTCTAAGATGATCTAATTTGTCCTTGGATCCACACAACACGAGACACCATAAATAGACCCTTGTTAGTACAAATGTTGTTACACTAGACAATGATCTCTTACCCAATTTTTTTTTTTAATATAAATTTCTTACCCAATTTGATGTACAATGCAGGGTACACTAGGAATAGAGAAGCTATTAACTTTGCTTCCATGCTAGGCCAAAAACATGGATGGAAATTAATATATCAATAAAAATGATTCATTAATCCCTACCCTAGTACCTTATTATGTTTTTATCTACCATTCAAGTCTCAATACTTACCCAAAAAACAAAATTTTATTTTCTTTAGAAAATCAAAAAGATAAATAAATGTTGAATTTAAGATTTTTTTCCCCTTTGGAAACAGCTGTTTGATTTAAGAGTTGATGAGTGGGGAAATCTTTCTCGAGCATCCTAGAGTTGATTTAAGGTTATTCTTGTCACTTTTAATATATTTTTATCATATGGGTGGTTTGATTGATAAATTAGATAATCTGGAGGTGATATTAATTTTAGGGGATAACTCAAAGGTGGCACTAAAAATTTTCCTTTTCAAAAGAAGAGAGAGATGTCAGAGTTCTAAAAACATTGGCATTGACTGTGTTTATGGACACATAGAGAACCATTTCCTTTATTTTTTTTTAAAAATATATTTGAAATTGCAAAAGAACATAAATCAACAACTTTGATACCATGCCTAGATGCAAATAAGACATGATACCATTTGTTAGCCTATTTAATCAAAACTCTCATATAATTAAACAATCTTACATACACTACTTTTCGCTAGGGTCAATAATATTTCATTCTCTACCAAAAACAAAAAATATAATATTTCATTCAAAGAGATGTAACAATGCTATTATAAATATAACCATCTTATTTACCAAAAAGTTGGTTGTGACGGGGGAGCCAACATAGTAAGATTCAATTTGGAAGTATCTAACTGTACCTTTCTCACATTCTCAAGGAAATTAACGAACCTCCCTTCAGTCCTAATCATTAGCTCACTTGGAGATTAACAACATGGTTGACTTTAGAAAACCCTTTCCTGCGTATCGAAATGGGACCCTTTTTTTCGTGTTTGTCTATACTTTGTAGTACAGACTCCTTGGCTCTCATAAATGAAAGTATAATTATGCACCTCAGTGTACGAGATTTATTGACTTTTGTAAATCCGTTAATACATCTAAAATAACCTAAGAAATAGACATAAAGAAATTAGACATGTCTAAGATGATCTAATTTGTACTTGAATCCACACAACACGTAACACCATAAATAGACCCATGCTAGTACAAATATTGTTACACTAGACAATGATTTCTTATCCAATTTTTTTTTAATAGAAATTTCTTACCCAATTTGATGTACAGTGCAAAGTACACTAGGAATAGAAAAGCCATTAACTTCTGTTTCCATGCTAGACCAAAAACATGAATGGAAATTAATATATCAATAAAAATAATTCATTAATCCCTACCATAGTAATTTATTATGTTGCCATTTAAGTCTAAGTGCTAAACCAAAAAAAATTGAATTTTGAAAATTAAAAGAAAAAAAGAAAGAAAATTTTCAATGTTGAATTTAAGAATTCTTTTTCCCCTTCAAAACAGCTGTTTGATTTAAAGAGTTGATGGGTGAGAAAATCTTTCTCAAGCATCCTAATGTTGGCCTGGCTCCTTCTGAAGTAAGCAGTGGGGATGAGTTGGACATATCGCAGAAAGAGTCGTCCATTACTGTCAATCTGTCATGGCAGCAGCTAGCTGGAGCCGAGCGGTCACTTTTCAGTTATGAGGAAAAATCAAAATCTTTTTACAGTTTTTCGTCACCGTAATTGAGAAAGGTCACCGTCTGGTCTTGTCATTTTGCAGAGGCAGAGAGAAGCAAAACATGAATTAAGTAATAACAATCCCGTTTCTACGGTTTCTAGGGTAGTCGTGAAGTTGGAGAAACAAAAAAAAGGCAAAAGCTTTTCAAAATTTTTCTCTGGTTTTGGTATTGGAGGCCACGCTAGATTACTACCTACAAACAAGCCCCTCTTTAAATGAGCCCAACCTTACCTTACCACTCCTGTTGCTTCCTTGGTAACAGTAACACAATACAGTAGTTGCAGCTGCGGGCGCCGTTGCCCTTTTTATACTCTTTCTCCCTCCATTCACACATCCCTTCTTCTCAAGTCAAGCCCACTTTTGTTTTTCACTTCTCCTCTGCAATAACTGCTGGAGCCTCTCTGTTCAAGACTCCCTATGTACCATCATCATAAACAGTTCTATTCCTCCTCTTTACAAGAGCTTCGGAGATAAAACATTAAGTTAAGCAAGGAAAGAAAATGGTGGGTTTGGTACTGTTAATTACTTTGATGCTGCTGCTTTTTCTCTGGAATTAACTTGAATTTTGTTGTTTGTCTGTTTGGGGTGTTTTTAGCAGGTGGGTATTTCTTCTTTCCCTCACTGGCTTGAAGCCCTTCTGGGAGAGAAGTTCTTTAACCCATGTATGATTCATGAGTCTGCGAAGAAGAATGAAAAGAATATATTTTGCTTGGATTGTTGCACTAGTATCTGTCCTCACTGCTTAGCTCCTCACCGCTCTCACAGACTTCTACAGGTTTCTTCACTTTCCAGCATCTCACATTTCCTTACTTTTCTTCTTCTTAGTGTATTTCTCAGTGTAATCTTGAGGTTCTTTGTTTACTTCAGATACGAAGGTATGTTTATCATGATGTTATACGTGTTGATGATATTGAAAAGCTAATCAACTGTGAATTTGTTCAAGTAAGTTAAACCTTGTTCTTCATCAAGGATAAAACATAGGCTTCTTTCTAATTTTTTTCTCTATTATTCCGTGACTGACGTAGTGCACTTGTTTGTGAATAGTCTTACACCACGAACAGCGCGAAAGTGGTGTTTTTAAATCAGAGGCCTCAATCTAGGCCTTTCAGGGGCTCCGGTAACGTCTGCACCATCTGTGATAGAAGCCTTCAAGACCCTTACCTCTTCTGCTCTCTTGCCTGCAAGGTTCAAAACGTTATAGGAAAAAATGAGTCACAAAATCCAAGTTCTTGGCCTCTTGCATCTGTGTTTCTCTTAATTTCTTCTGGGTCTTGACCTTTTTCTATCATCTCTAAACTCTCTTGGTTGTTATAGGTTAATCATCTGGTACGAACAGAAGGTGGGCTAGGTAATTATCTATACGAGTGCGAATTCCTTCCTTTACCTGAAGGAGCCAAAGGCGAGAGCTGCGACCTTGACGAAGGGCTAATGACACCTGACTCGGTACTCGAATCGCCAGTTTCTCTACGCACATCTTCTGGTTCAAGCGCAAGTGGTGGTGGAGTTGTGGGTTGCAAAACCCTTGCATGTACTGCAACTACTGAGTTTGTGAAGAAGAAACGAAGCAACATCTCAGTTCCCCGGACTTCCTACCGTCCAACATGCTCACGAGTATCAGAAATCACAATGAGTTTGAATCGGCGAAAGAGCATCCCTCAGAGGTCGCCGCTGTACTGAATTGGTACGGTAATAGAAATTAATAGATTCTTGAAGAATGTAGTAAAGGAGTAACTCTGAGTGGGTATTTGTCGTTCCTGTTCTTCTGGGAATACTCTATTATTTGATATTTGATATTCAGATGGTCTCTTTAAAGAGGAGGAGAAGCACAGACCTCCCAATTTTGTAGAGAAATTATTGTACTTTGTCTTTCCGTTCCCAGTCTGGGGTTCCTATTTAATTCATAGTTTCCTCTTAGCATTTCCGTCTCTTACAGCTGAGAGATTTCAGAAAGGAGAAAACAATAGGGGATGGGGAAGAGGGACCTGCCTGCACCACATATGCTTTGTTCCGTCTCTTCTACCTTTATTTCACTACTTTTTCACTTACTGATTATATATTTTGAATTGCTCCACTAGAGTTAATTTGCCTTTAGTTTGGGAAGATTCAAGGGATTCTTCTGGGTGTTCAACTCAGTAAATTTTTGTTTCATCATGTTCGCCTAGCTTGCAGTTGTCATTTTCAGACTTCTAGGTATGGATATTTTGAGTGTAAAATATGTACTTAATTTTGTTATTGGTGGGATTTGTATCCTGCTGTGCTAAGTTTCTTGAGGGAAATGGTAGAGTTGCAGAAAAGCTTTTTATCTAACTGGGGCCTTAAGTTGGAATGGAAAAGGAAGAGAGTTGGTTAAATCTCACCCCCCCAGAGTGAAACCCTAGCCCATTGGAAATCTCAATCCTTTTCTCTTTCTATTTCTTGTTTTCTTCTACCCCCTTTTTCTTTCCCCAGAGTCCATGACAGACAATTCTGGGTGGGTCGTCTATTACTTATTTCAACTTCCAAGACTAGCTAGCTTGCTTGCTGCCTCCCTTCTTGAGCCTGTGAAACATATTTGGCTCTTGGGGATGGTTAAAGCTGTTCCAGATGTGGTAGCTCTACTGGGTTTTCTATATTCTTGAATGCTCTTAACTGCTGTTTTTGGTTTATGTCTAGTTGTTACTCGTGTAGCTGATGATGTGTTTATGGAAATTATTTGTGGCATTACATAGTTGTAAAGCTGTCTGGAATTAAATGTGAGTGAATGTGGGGTAGGTGTGGGCGATGGGTCTAGACTCTGTTCATGATCTTGATAGAGAGTAGTATTGCAGAGCTTGTTGGGTTTTCTCTAGTGGTGAAGACATGGCCGACATGCAGCTCCTTGTGTTGGTCATTATTCTCTTTGATTCCTTAAAGGTTGCTGCTTGGTTTTGCAGTACATTCTCCAACCTCTTTTTCTTGCCAGTAAAGTTTTTGTAAGGTGATTTAGGCATAGGGGCCGTGTCATGAGTCTATGGGCTATTCAGAGCTTTTGAGATTTGAACCAAAAAAGAAAATTTTCTAAGTTTTTGTGATAAGCTGCGTTTGTCTACTGGAATAAGGGGGTGGGTTCGGAAAAAAAAATGGGAATTTTTTTTTTGAGAAAGTATGCTTTTTCATTAAATTTTTAAGTGTGGTTTGTTTGGTTGGGGTGAGAAAGTTGGGGACTTGTTTGGGGAGGTGGTAAATTTAACTTTTTCATCCTATGTTTTTTCAAAATCTTACAAAATATATGAGATTTTGTATAATTGTATTAAAAATTAAAAAGTAGGATTCATTTACTTTCATTTTCCCCCATTCCACTATTCGTAAAGTTTACATGTTTTTTTTTTCTCACTCCATCTTTGCAAAACAAGCGCAACCATAGTGTGTTGTTGATGATAAAAAATATTAGAAGGGGCTTCTAAATTGGGGTAAAGTAAGGGTGACTTTTGTCTCTGAATTTCTT
>NC_142600.1:68309559-68389942 GCF_041222555.1 Hakea prostrata | reverse complement strand
GATTTTGTAACAACAATAGCCAATCATCAAAGTTTGAGGACCACATTCCTTCAAATCTACTGGTCATCAAACTAATACAATTCCATACCATGGAATCAAGGATAGTATTAATTGCCTTATCTTCAAGAATGTAATCATTATCCAGCCAGCTTCCTTCCAAAAGAGAGTTAGTTTCCCATTACCCAAAATACTTTGCAATGATATCGTACAATAGGATCCTCTTTAGAGATCGCCTTCCATAGTGGTGAGTCAGTAGCTGAACGTCTGAGAGGATGAGATCTCCTTCCTGTGCCATATTTCTCATTCAAAATGATTGCCCACATTGAATCTTGTTGTAGGTAACCCCATGCTAATTTCATAATAAAATCTCGATTCATTGTATGAAGATTTTTGAAGCTTAAACCACCGTCCTTCTTTGCATGAGACATGCCCTTCCACTTACTAAATGGATTTTCCCTAGTTGTGAACCATCTCCCCAAACAAAAGATCTTGTAGCTTTCTCAATCTCACTAAGAAGAAAAGGTGTATTCAAATCATAAAACTTAATTAAAAAAAAAAATCATGTTACAATCTTTGATAAAAAGGATTTGATTCACTTAAAAAATTGTTGGGTTTTACATAAATTTTTTATTTTTAAAATCTTAGATTAATATCGAATAGACTAAATATGTCTTTAATGTTTAAAACTAACAGTCTTAGGTACAGGGGATATAAACATAATTGTTTGGAAATAGGAGGGGTGTAAATGTAATTTTGTTAAAAAAAAAGAAAAAAAGTAGGTTACGATATTATAACTCTGACGACAAGGTTGGTTCAGGAAGAAACCAAAGTTAACCCAACCTTGGATTTTTATTCAGCCCAAGCCCATTAAAAGTTCTTCCTACTTCTGGTTGTTTTTGAGGTTGGGCTTGGGCAGGAATTGGTTCACTCTCGAGGCCAACCTTCATCAGTCCATGATGTGGTAACATGAAAGCCCAATCAGCCACTGGCCCACTACAGGATGACGACCCAACCTTTGATTTTTAATCAGCCCAAGCCCATTAAAAGTTCTGCCTACCTCTTGCTGATAAGTTTATTTCATGCATATTATTTTATACGGTTAATTTACTAAATTTCCATGTGTTTACAATTGTTTTATATCAATTTACCCTAATATGATATGAAAATGAATATGTTGCACCCTTTCCTTTTATTTATATAATTTTGGTGATTTTATATATTTCCTAACAAATTCTAATTAAGATTTATTACTTTTATGTGTAGGAAATTATCAATCAAATCTGGGTATTATTGCAAGAGTCCTAATAGAACTCAACTGGATTTTATTCCACTCTAGAAAAGAAAGTCTTTATCATCAAGTTACAATGTATTCTAAAAGCTTCCTCAAGTCAAAAACATAAAGAGAATGAGTCCTTGGATGATTCTATATTTTATTTCCTAATTAGGATTTGTTCAAAGAAGGAAATAGAAGAAAAATAATCTAATTCAAATATGGAAGACTCAAAAATTCCGTTTTTGAGTGTCTCTATCCAGTTTTGATCAAGCCCTTCATCGGATGGTCATCTGGTGTCCGATTGAGCCGATTTTTGGAGGAGAGCTTCACGACTTCTTGATCTTCAAATCCAACGGTGGTATTGTTCATTGGAGATCTCTAAATTAGTCCGATTTGTACGTCAAAACACTCCTTGGTTAAGTTAGATAGAAACTCTGAGTTTGATTCAAACATTGAGTTTAATTAATCTATAAAATGAGAGCAAACTCCAGCAGGAGGGAGGACGTTTTTGGGAGCTTTGGAACACCATAGAGAACTTTCTTGGAGCTTTGGAGGAGCGGAAGGTTGAACTAGGAGATGTTGGTTGGCTTTGGAGATCTGAAATTTGGGAATAAGGTTTTCTTAATCTTCTTTCAATGTTCACGAACTCTTCTGTAATGTTTTTTATTTCTAGTATGAAATAATTTAATTTTACTATAGATCAAATGTAGCCTATATTTGAATTCCCACTCTTGAATTCATCAATATAATTTTGAATATTGTTTCCTTTGATTGAGTTTTTATTTTTATTCTTCATGCTTTTGGTTAATTGGCCACTAATCAATTGATTTGTTAATCATAATGAACTGAGAGGGGATTTATGTGTTTAGTTCATTGGAGTAAAAGCCATGAATTACATGTAGGATACAGATATACTTACATGGTTTGTGTAGTTGTTACATGGGAATCCATAGAATTTAATGATTTCTCAATTGTTGTAACCCACATAGAAATATAGTGGGTTAGCAATTTAAGGAATTTCTATTAGTACTCGAGAGAGACTAGTAGATAGGGAAGGGATTCTTGATTATCAATCAGAAAGATATTTCTTAAAATATAAAGATGGATCAAAATGTGGGAATGCTTAGTTATGATGAAATCTAACTCCTAGGTTTTTAGTTATTAATAAATTTCAATTTAAATTTCAATTTGCATTATAGTCTAGAATAATTCTCTTCCTTATTATTTGTTCAAATAAAATTGGTAAAATTAATTTGGTACTTAATCTATAGTCTTCGAGAGAACGATCTTTTATCATTATATTACTTGTTACGACAGCATACACTTGCGTTGTTATTTATCACAAGTTTTTGGCGCCGTTGCCAGGGACTATTAGATTGATATCAATATCAGTTACTGCTTATTTTAATTTGAATTCTTTTATTTTTTTTTCTTTTCTATTATTTTATTTTATTTGTAGTTTGTAAATTTGAGTTCTTTCAAGTCCTACTGATTTTGCATGAAAATGAGAGGAAACAATAATTAACTTCCTTTCGATCCTGAAATTGAAGCAACTTGTCGAAGGAATTCAAAAGCAAAGAAAGACAGAACAAATTCATCTTCCACTTCTAAAGCAATGGATCTTGATAATAATCCACCACCTCTTGAAGTTGAAGCACCAAGGTGCAAGACTTTAGGAGAGTATGTAGCGCCAACTGTGAGAGATAATAGGACAGGTATAAGGCGCCCACCTGTAGCAGCTAACAATTTTGAAATCAAGCCCTCTGTCATTACAATGGTGCAAAATAATCAACTTTCTGAATTGCCTAGTGAAGACCCAAATCTTCACATTGATGGGTTCTTGGACATTTGCGACACATTCAAGAGCAATGACGTTACTGATGATGCCATAAGATTGAGATGTTCCCTTTCTCATTAAGGGACAACGCTAAGAATTGGTTGCATTCTCTACCACCAGGATCCATCACTACTTGGGATCAAACAGTTAAAAAATTTTGGTAAAATTCTTTCCACCATCTAAGATTGCTAGTTTATTAATAGATATTTCTATTTTTTTGCAGTATGATTTGGAAACATTATTTGAGGCATGGGAAAGATTCAAGGACCTGCTAAGGAAATGTCCACACCATGGAATGGAGCAATGGAGGCAAGTTCAGATTTTTTATGATGATCTATCTAATTCTACAAGAACATTAGTAGATGCTGCAGCAGGAGGATCAATCATGAACAAGGATCCAACAGAAATTTTTGATCTTTTGGATGTTATGACCTCAAATGTATATCAAAGGCCAAGGGATAGAGTTGCCCCAAGAAGAATTTTGCAGAGGAATGAAACTGATCCCATGACAGCCATAGCCGTCCAACTTGAAGCATTAACAAAGCAA
Source organism: Hakea prostrata (assembly GCF_041222555.1). NCBI lineage: Eukaryota > Viridiplantae > Streptophyta > Magnoliopsida > Proteales > Proteaceae > Hakea > Hakea prostrata. The sequence goes on along the minus strand of NC_142600.1, from coordinate 68,386,285 downwards.
GTAGGGTTGTTAGCAACTCAAGGCACCAAACCTCCAGCTGTGATATGCAACTATTGTGAGGGAACACATTATATCAATGAATGTCGGATGGCTAATCCTCTTGAGCAAAATCAGTTAGAGCAAGCAAAATATGTGGGGAACTTTAACCTACAGAACAATCGATAATTTATGCAGAAGCAAGAGATCTTTTTGCATCCATTAAAAGTTTGGAAGTACAAATGGGGCAACTTGCCCATGATATGAATCAAAGGCAAAAAGGATCACTGCCTAGTAATACTGAGACAAATCATAGAGAGTATGCAAATACTATTGAGCTTCGAAGTGGAAAAGTATTAGATGAATCTTTCAAGAAAACCGTAGTAACTGAACCCTCTTCTGAGGCGGTTCATGATGAGCAAAAAAATGCAGAGGAATACATTAGGGCCTGTTTGGTTACATGAGTCTAAAGATTTCAAATATCTAGAGATTTCAAATCTATAGACTTCAAATCTATGGAGTCATAATTTATAAAATTAAGTGTTTGGTTGTGGAATGAAATCTGTGGATTCATCCTAAAAAAATATTTGATCGACGTTGATTTTTGTGAATGTGCAAATGTATAGCTTTTTTGAAATCTCTGGATTTCACCCCTTACCCATAAATCTATAGATTCACGTTTTTAGTGTAAAAAGGTGAATCTATAGAATTCATGAATCTAGAGATTTTTACAACCAAACGGGTATCATTCTCAGATTCATGAATCCAAAGATTTGAAATCTCTAGATTTATGTAACCAAACAGGCCCTTAAGGAGGAGGGGAAGCCAAAATCCAAATTATTTCCAGACAATCCACCACCTTATAATCCACTTATTCCATATCCGCAGTGGTTCAGGAAACAAAAACTAGATAAGCAATTTTCTAAATTTCTTGATGTATTTAAAAAATTGCATATTAATATTCCTTTTGCAGATGCTTTGGAACAAATGCCTAGTTATGTTAAGTTTATGAAAGACATTCTTGCTAAAAAGAGGAAACTTGAAGACTATGAGACTATCGCATTGATAGAGGAATGCAGTGCTATTCTGCAGATGAAGCTTCCACCTAAGCTAAAGGATCCAGGGAGTTTCATAATACCATGCACTATAGGAAATTTTCATTTTAATAAGGCTTTATGTGATATTGGTGCTAGTATTAATTTAATGCCTCTATCTATTTTCAGGAAACTAGGCCTTGGAAAAGCTAAACATACCACAGTATCACTTCAAATGGCAGATAGATCGATTAAATATCCAAGGGAAATCATTGAAGACGTCTTGGTTAAAGTGGACAAGTTTATATTTCCAGTAGATTTCTTAGTATTAGATATAGAAGAAGATCAAGACATATCCATTATTCTTGGTAGGCCATTCTTGGCGACTGGGAGGACCCTGATTGATCTTCAAATAGGTGAACTTACTATGAGAGTACAAGATGAGAAGATCACATTCAATGTATTCAAGGCTATCAAGTTTCCAAATGAAGTAGATAACTGCTTCAGAATTGACTCTATTGAGAGGTGTACAAAGGAGGTATTTCAAATAAGCTATCTAGTTGATCCAGTTGAAGCTTGGTTGGTGGGTGTGACAAATGCAGAAAATAGAGAAATTACCGAATATGAGATGCAGTTAAAAGCTTTATCACCTATATCTGTTGATAAATCTCCTATTATGGACCATGGCTAGTAACTTAATCACTGCTTTGGAAGTGGCTTCGACCCCCAAAAGTCACTCTTATCTTTGACCCAAAGTTGGGGGTAGTTCGGCTGCGAACTATGATGCAAGTGCTGTTTGGGAGGCAACCCAAAATTTTTCTTTACTACTTCTTTGATTTTTTTAATTGTTAATTTTTTTAGAATTGATGTTTTTTGTTTTTTTTTCTTCCATAATTTGTTTTTTTTTTAGGAGAATGAAAAGAAGAGAATAGATTTGGATTACATCACTCATAAAGCTATAAATCAAGGGAGTCTTCTTCACCTTACTTTATATATGATTACTTTTCTTTTTCATTGCATGCATTTAATATTTTCATTTTTTCGCTGCATTGAGGACTAAGATTCCCTTGATTTATAAAATTGGGGGTGAATGACTAAGATTCCTTTCTATGGGATAAGACTCACTATGCTGAAAATTTTTCAAAACAAGAATTTTTCAAATCATTTCAAAACTTTTTATCAATGGTTGAAACTTATTTGTTTAGTTAGTAGAGTAAAATAGAAGGAAGTTATGACATATAAATTTCTAATCTTATTTAGTATTTCTTGTTTTAGTTGTGTTCTTCTATAATTCTTTGAATATGATGACTTCATTAAATATCAAATGAGTATGTGGATCACTTTAACCTTGATTATGTGACCCACCCTTTGAGCACTAAACCTTGTTATTGAGTTATTGTAATTAAGGGTTTTCAAATGAGACTACAATTTTTCTTGTTCAGTCAACATATTAGAATCCACCAAGATTTCCTCTTGAGGCCAAATTCATGAATGCCACTTGTTTAGGGATATGATAGAGGCCATTCTTCTTTCATTTAAAAAAAAAATCTCTTCTAATCTGTTCCACCTCTACTATATCATGATTCACTTCGTGTAGATGTATATGGTTTATATGCTAATACTTCATTAGTGACTCTCCCAAGTCGTGTGATCCCTTGAATAGACCGAAGGTGATATGGATTGTTAAAAGCATGGTGAGGGTTAAAAGCATTGTGAGTAGATCTTCTTTGTAGTTGTGGGTCTCCGTAGTTAATGCCACTGAGTGAGCCTTTTGGATTCTCACTGGGTTAACATTGCACAATTGGGGCTTAGGGACAAAGGCCACCGCAACGCTTTGATAGATAGTTATTTGAGAGCCATGTTACGAGTGTAGGATATGTCTTGGACTGCTTCTTGGGAGATGTGTTATCACCTTGAAAGAAGAAGAAAAAAAGTATGAAATTGCTACTTTTTGCAAAAGGAAGAAGAAAAAAAATTGGTGCTTCAATGTTATCATCTCCATATATGTATTTCAACTCTAGTCTACATTTCTTCCACCTTCACAAGTCTTCTTGACCTTGGATAAGTGATTGCTCTTCATTAGTGGAGAGAGGGATGATAGGTTGGACATATAAGAATTGACCTTGAAACTAGGGAGTTGTCGGTTGAATTTGGGATCTTAAACATGCATGCACTTGATTGGTTAAGGTATACACACACACACGGGTCAAAGTTTTGATTTTGTGATCTATCTACTCATCTATTATTTAGCTTATTTTATACATTCATTCGAATTATGGTTGAACTTGACTAAGATTGAATGTTTAATCAAAATGAGAGTTTCGCTGATCCTGATAATTGCTCGAGGACTAGCACTGGCTCTTTTTGAAGTTGGGCTTGGGCAGGATTTAATTTGGTTAACTCTCAAGGCCGACCTTCATAAGTCCATGCACGTCCTTCAGGCTTGCTGCCTGATACATGGTTACATCAAAGCCCAATCAGCCCACTGGTCCACTAGAACCACAGGTTGCAACGTATGTGCCACCTGCTTAAGCCCAACCAGTAAGCCCACCGGAGCACCAGATCCTCATATTGCAAACCTAGGGGTTAAAAATTGTGTACAACTCCATTCTTTTATTAGGGTAAATTTATATAATCTCTCTGGAGCTGCCTAAAATTGTAAGTAAAAATGCATCATTTATGTTTTTTTTTTTTTTCTTTTGGGTTTTCGAAATTCATTCTTCTACTTGATGAATCCGACAAAACTCTTACTCTTCAAATGACTGATATTTGCAGTATAGTACACTTTCTCTGTAGTTAGGCCTGAGATGACTGCAACTATAGGACTTCTATGGTTTGTTCATGGAGTTTTACCACTTTTCACACAATTTTTTTCATTAAAGTGTGGTGAATGATGAATCCACTAGCTGTGAAGTATATATATCTCGGTATACTTCCAAGACACATGCATACAAGCCAGCTTGAAGATATAGTACTTCAAATTCTCTCTCTTTACTTTCCAGGCCTGCTAGCCCAGTTTGGAGTTTTATCTATCTCTGCAAATCAATGAAGGAGGATAGTTTAATGGTCATGGTCTTTCTATATTTTGTAATGCAATATGCTAATTCATGTAATACAACTTGTGTTTAAACTAAACTCTGCAAAAGCTTGAAAAGATAGATTTTACAGTATAACCATGTGAAACCGCTTCCATCTTCTTTAATTAGCTGGGGATACTGATTCTGTCACCAAAAGATAATGTTGTTTGTTTGTAAGTAAGATGCCCTATTGCTTTCATGTGTGACATCAAACAATGCAAACAAAACAAAGAAAAGATACGGTTGTCTCATACAAGGATCATCAAGGTATCCAAAGCTCTCTCATATATAGTACCACAGCAATTGATATGCTTTGGTTCAGCTTTGAACAGAAAGAGTTATTCCATCATTGAATGTAAAAAAATTAACTAGCTAAAGTTGAGAGTAAATCCAAGCAAGATAAGAGAGACTCTTAAGAGGATATATGTAAATTTAATAGCTTAGCAGCTAAGGCCGCATGACAATCCATTGAGTGTTCAGCAACTTGAATTACAAAATGCATTAGTTCATCATGATCAAACAATTATGATATTTCTGTGGGATGCAGGAGTAGGAATGGAGATGATGAAAGAAACAATAATGAAACTGGTCCAAGAATTTGAATAATCCAATCAATGTGTGCCTCCATCATTCATGGTTGTATATGTTCATTTTCAGGTAAAGAATAAAAACTTATTCATTAAATGGGATAAAAGGGAGCTGAACTATCTGAAAGGGCCAAATCAATCTTTATAAAAAGAAGGAAAATGATACACCAAAATCACATCATAGGAAAAAGACAAGTTACTCCAAATCATATTGATTCACCCCATCCATATATATATATATATGGCTACTTTGTCCCACATGCATTGCAAGATATAGGTAGTTTGGTCCCCACTGGCATGGGGAATTAAATTTTCATGGCAGATGCCAAAGCTATTGCCCATCAAGATTATGGGGATAGAGTAGAATTTTGAGCTTCTCTGCAACTAATCACAGATTCAAACTGTAAATTATCGATTCATGTATTAAAATGACAATGAAACAGTTTAATTTCTGTATATAAATTGAACTGTTTGTCCATAATTTTATGTTGGAATAGAAGATGTGAGTTGTCTTTGATTTTAGTGCATGAGGTGAAATTTAAAGATGATTCAGCCATGCATAAAAAAATAAAAAATGAGCGCGCACTGACTAGGTACAGATTTTCATAATTGATGAAGTTAAATAAATAATCATAGTTATACTGAGTGTCTTCATGATCTTATCAATGCACTGTGCAGACATGAATATACATATATGCTTATAGTAAACAAATCATAATCTGTGCTTTTATAGTATATGTACAAACAGAACCCTGAGAAGTGAAAATTAATGTCTGCAGCCAAAGTGTCTGAACATTATTGAACTTTAAAAAAATCTTCAAATGCATGAAACCCGCAACCCAATCCCCTTATCCATTTGGAGACATTTCAAATACAAAATATTACCAGAGAAAATATGCCACACTGGGGATTTTGGAACCCTAAAACCAAATCGTGCTGTTGGGCCATTCTTTGCTTAATCTGAGAGATCAAAAGAAACGATCCAGCTCTCAACTTTGAAAGAGTTAGCTACAGGACTACCGAAAGCAAACATGTGTGCAGGGTTTGTCCATGCAAGATAATTGATGAGAAGTTGAGTAGTTGATAACACGTTAGATCACTTCTTCTGGTGAGACATTTAGTTTAATTATTTCAACTATTTAACGTGACACCCAATCCATTTATAGATCTGCTGCTACTTCCACCATCTCTCTGTCAATTCATCAAACGTGCCCGAACATTTACATATTCAATACTACTGTCAGTAGGTCAAGTTGGCCATCAACCTCACACCACAGCTTCCCTCTTCCATATTCACTTTTCTTTTGGGTCCCCATTAGATACAGACGAAAAACTTTAAAAAGTTCCAGAAAAAAAAAGTGCCAAACAGAGTTGGAGAAGGAAGAACAGTAGTTAATAATTGAAACAGCCAAAGAAGTACTGAAGACTGAAGAGCTTGAAAGCATGACAACAGAGGAGTACAATTTGTTGGGGGAGAAAGCTTTTTAATTTCGTTTCACCTGAATGTTTTGGGCCCTCATCTGGGGTTCAGTGGTCACTGTGCTACTGATAGCATCACCTTTGGCAGCTTCTATTTTGTAAGAGCAACTAGATTCCATCTTTAATTATTAGAACTGGTAACATATTACATTATATTGTTTCTTCTTTAAATATTGGTTGACAGCCAGCTTAGAATCTATAGTTTAACTACCTTACCTTATAAAGTATGTAATTATTTCGATCTCATTCACATAGAAAGATTCGTACAGTTTAAGATTTTATAGAAGCATTATCTTAGTGTCCATATGATTTGATTGAATATAACTTCAATTTACACTATTTTAATCTTTTCTTACTATCTTCTTTAATTTAAAGATCTTGTGGGAAACAAGCAATCAAGTGGTCCTGAAACCTGAATCAAAGACTGAGATATGTCATTGGAAACTTACAACAGTGTTTACCTCGAATTAAGCTAAAAAAAATCTAAAAATTATCTGACATGAACATCACCTGACTCTTTATCTTTTATGTTTTTAACATATTCAGTAGGAGAACTCTATCCAATAGATAAATATCTAAATGGTGTTGTTAATGAATGGTGACTGATAGACTTAACTGGACTATCACGTGAGTATTCAAGTCTTTTCTATTAGCATTAATGCAGCTTGCTATGTGATAACAAAACCCAACTTGTTTGCTACCATTTGTCTTGAATTAAAATGGGGTTCATCTGTCATCAGTCTTGTTCGAATAGATGGTAATAGCTGCAGATGATTTGATGTAGGTTAAAGCTGAGGTTTGATGCATGTACAGGCATTAATGGAGGATTCTTTTTCTCCCTTAAAGGAATGATAAATGGGGAAAGAAATTTAAGGAGAAAAATAAGCAAGTGGGAGATAGAACTGAGCTGTCCAAATATATTTTTGTTTCATTTGTTGAACAAAGATTGAACTAAAGATGAAAATTAACCTTCAAAATTTATTCCCACAATCAGCTGCATTCACCTCATGTTGAACAGACGAAACATTTCTCTGACTTCCCTAGGGTCATGTACGAGTGTCCTACCACTAAATAATGATCTGGGGATGAATGTGAAGACTTAAGTCATGCAGATGGGATGAAAGGAAGGTGAAGACCTTCTCATAAATTTTTTTTTTTTTTAATTAAACTAAAGGTTGATATCATATGTGAAATCATTTGACAGTAGAGGTAGATGGTTCTCTATTCCCCTTAAAAGCCTCAATTAATTATTTTTTTAGTCGTGATGCAATCAGAATAATAAATATTTAATCTTCACTTTCATATCCATGTAAACACATTCGTTCTAAGATGTTTTTCATGGCTATATTCAAATAATTACTTTTCCTTTGAACCTTTTGAAATTTCAACAGCTACGCTTCATCGGTTATTTATAGATTTTGAGTTATAATATTCTAGTGACTCTCTTTCCCTCTCTTATGCATAAATTTTTCTTTTGGTTTCAATAAGTTGAGTTGATATTTTTTAAGAGAAAGAAATCGGAATTAGATTGTGTATGTATAGCATGCATTACACATAGGACCACATAAATGAAATTTCTCAGTCCCTAAAATGAAAAAGTCTGATGCCCCAACACATTCATATTGGCCCACATTTGTACAGGGCTCACCTTGCTTGAGAGCGAGCTTTCTCTCTCTATATATATATATTTTTTAAAAAAATTGTTTGCAAGACCATCAAAAGATGATTGGCTCAGAACAAGCAAAGTGGAAGACAAAACTGAGCTGTCCTATCTATTGTTGTTTCATTTTTTGAAGAAAGATTGAACTAATGATGAAAATTAATCTTGAAAATTTGTTCTCAAAATCAGCTGCATACATCTTCATGTTCAATGGATGAAACATCTACCTATGGTCATATATGAGAGTCTTGCCACTAAATAATCATTTGGGGATGGATGTGAAGACTTAAGTAATGTAGATGGGATCAAAAGTAGGTAAAGATCTTCTCATGATTAAAAAAACAAGAAAGAAAATCAATTTTATAAAAATAGAGGTCTATATCATATGTGAAATCATTTGACAGTTAGGGTTTAGATGGTTCTCGATTCCTCTTAAAAACCTCAATTAATTATTTTTTAATTGTGATGCATAGTCATAATAATAAATATTTAATCTTCACTTTCATATTCATATTCATATACATACATTCATTGTAAGATGTTTTCCATGGCTATATTCCTAGAATTACTCTTCATTTGACTCTTTTTCAAATTTCACTAGCTACACTTCATCGGTTCCTTACAGATTTAGAGTGATCATATATTCTAGTGATTCTCTTTCCTCTATTATATGTATCTTTATGTTTTGGTTATAATAAATTGAGTTAATAATTTTCAAGAGAAAGAAAATGGAATGAGGCTGTGTATGCATGTATAGCATGCACTACACATAGGACCACATGAAAGAAATTTCTCACTCCCAAAAATGAAAAAATCTAATGCCCCAGCATGCTCTTATCGGCCTATATTCGTACAGGGCTCACGTTGCTTGAGAGCGAGTTTTCTCTATTTGATTGTTTTGAAAAATTGATTGCAAGACCAGAAAAGGATGGCCTTAAGAGTAAGCAAAGTGGAAGACAAAACTGAGTTGTCCTATGTAGGGTTCGGTTCCTCTCTAGCGAGAATATCTCCCAGGAAGTGTCCAATGAGCTCTAATAAAGAGCCACGAGGACAATATGATCCAAGGGGTAAGATTAGACTCTTATCTTTAACCCACTTTTGGTGACATTTTTACCCTTCTAACCCACTCCATGAAACCCAAGTACCTTCTTAGCATGTCTTCATCCTCCCCATCATGAAGGCTGCAAGAGGGGACTTTCTACTTCTCATCATCTTCTTCTCCATTGCAAGAGCGGAATTTTCGATCTTTAGTCTTTTTCTCCCACGGGCTTCTTCAGTCGTTTTTTCATACTAACAAGTTTGATTGTAGTCGTTAGCTTAGCCAAGTTAGGGTTCCAATGCCTCCAGACACCATAATAGGATTTTTATTCTTAATCTTTCTATGCTATTGTTTTTATTCCTCATTTTTTTGTACAGTTGGAAATCCCAAAATTGAAATGTCTAATGTTTGTATGCCTTGATGTTTCCATAAAATGAGTAGGAATCTCTTTGGCATCCCAACTACACCATGTTGATTCTACTTTTCATCTATTGTCACCAAGATAAAAATAGACTAGTGTAGAAAAGAGTTGAAACAATTCGAACATGACAAGTTCGTTCATTATGTCAAACATGAAATTTATGGAAACCCTTGTTGGACTGTTTGAAGGTCTCTCAAGTATAACCGTTGGCCATCTTGCTACTCGATGGTCAAATTTTCATAGGCTACACCACAATTTGCATAAGATTCTTCCAAATCACTGATGTTTTGAGAGAGCTGGAGTATGTTCATAGTGAAGAAAATAATGGGATGGACCCTAAAACCAAACAACACGATTCTTGCCCTCATAGATGTAACAACACCACAATCAAGATTCGAGAAAAAAGAAACTAGAGAAGCAGAGATTCCTTTCTTTGCAGCCTTTCCGTATGGGGAAGGCAAACATACTAGACTAGTAGGGATTTGAAAGAAAGAAGGAGGTTGGAACCAAATCGGCTTTGAAGAAGGTACTTGGGTTTCACGGAAGTGGTTAGTTGGGTAAAAATATTTCACCAAAAGTAGGGTAAAAGAGTATGTTTTATCACAACCCCCCAACAAACAACATGTGGCATCTTCTCATCATTCACTGGGCGCTCCCTGAGAGATATTCTCCCTAGAGAGGAGCGAACCCGTCTTATGTATTGTTGTTTCATTTGTTGAACAACGGTTGAAATCAGGTGAATACATCTCTTCACGTTCAATAGATGAAACATCTCTCTCGGTCCTACCACAAAATAATCATTTGCAGATGAAGGTGAAAACTTAAGTCATGTACTTAAGTCAGGTAGGTGGCATCAAAAGTGAGGGAAGATCTTCTGATAATCAATTTTATAAAGTTAGAGGTTTATGTCATATGTGAAATCATTTGACAGTTGAGGTTTGGATGGTTCTTTATTCCTCTTAAAAACCTCAATTAATTATTTTTTATTTGTGATCAGCCATAATAATGAATATCTAATATTCACTTTATTTTTCATATACATATGCATGCATTCATTCTATGATGTTTTTGGTGGCCATATTCAAAGAATTGTCTTTCATTTCACTCTGTTTTCCAAAGCCATACTTCATGGGCTCTTTACAGATTTCGAGTGATCACATTCTAGTGACTCTTATACACATATCTTTGTCTTTTGGTTACATGAAAGTGAATTGATAATTTTCATGAGAGAGAGAGAGAGAGAAATCGGTATGAAGTTTACCATATATGTTTAGCATGCCCTACACTTAGGACCACATGAAAAAATTTCTCACTCCATAAAATGAAAAAAACTGATGCTCCAACATGCTCTTGTCGTCCCACATTTGTGCAGGGCTCATGCCACTTGAGAGTGAGCTTCTTCTATTTAACTTTTTTAAAAAGTTGACTGTAAGATCAACATAATAGGCTTGTTCGTCAATGACCAATACCTCTTAAGTAGAAAGATCACAAGTTTACGTCCTCTTATTAAAAAGATCGCAAGTTTATCTCTCCTGATGATATATGTAAACATAATAGTCTTCTCTCTATAAAAAAGCTTGTAAAATTATGATGAAACCTTGTATGTGCTAGTGTTCCAACTTCTAAGAAGAAAAAAATAAGACTTGCTGTAGCCAATGCATAGTTAATTTAGCAGTATGATCCACGTCTTTTAGTGAAGAAGTTATGGGTTTAATTCACCGAGACGTCTATGTTGTTGTATTCAATTCAAAATTTTGAAGTCTTTGTCATGCCTTAAATTAATAGGAAAAAGTCTGCCTAATTACGTGTATCTGACGCGTAAAATCTTAGAAAAGGAAGCCATGGAAGTTGCAGGTAACTGTTCTTCCCGACGAGTGAGTCATAATTAATTAAGAAGAGGAAGAGGAAAAGAAAAGGTCATTTTCACACGTTATTGGGTGATGGAGATTCGAAAAGTAAAAGTGAAATGGAAACTTCTTGGTTTTTGCAATAACATGATGAGTTGGTTTCTTTGAATCGTTCTTCTTCTTCTTCTTCGATTCTTCTTCGATTCTTTCCTGGAAAAAACGCGGATTTTCGGTGGGAAAGGAGAGTGGTGGAAGGTGTTGACTCAGATTTGCATTGGCCACCGACAACCAGAGCCATCCAGCCAGACCGAACTGAACCGAACGTCGCTCAGCTCAAACGTTAACATCGTTCGCCCAGACAATGATTGGGTGAAGGGAGAAAGAAAATGAGGTAGTTAGTTGGTGTTTGGTTGGTCAGTTCAGTTGGGTCCTTCACTCCTTCCTTAACCTTGGGTTGAAGCCTTGAAGGAAGAAAAGATACCCCGGTTACCAGTTACCGGTTACCACCAACAACTAACCACCTTACGAGAAGCGAGAGCGCGAAACTGCAAAATTCGGTTTGGAAAGAAACCTAGTGGGGTCCACGTTCGGATGTTTTTTTGTTCTCTACGATCACGACAAATCTTTATTCGTGTATATTCAAGGTGGGCCCCCCGCCATTGTTTTCCTTGGTGTGTTTGTAATGTTCCCTGACCTTCCATGCTCTTCTTCACCAAAAACAAAACAAAGACTTTCTATGCTCTCTCTGTGTGCTTTGCTGTATAATATTGTCTGCTTCTTTTTCCTATGGCCCCATCTGACTTGAGGTAACTCAATAAAGACCCTTTTTTTTTTTTTGCAATTCGTAGCCTTTATGTTAGGGTTGAGAAGATTACGTAATCTATGACCTCTTCACTGAAAGGTATCGATTATTACCAATCATGTAACATTTGACAGTTAAAGATTACACAAAATATTTTATTAGATGATCCAAATTAATGACCCATTTTGATGAGACCTATGATGAAAGCAAAGGGTTTGGCCAATACCCACTTGATATATTATGACCTGACTCAATGGGTTAACCTGTTTATCCAATTGAAATGCTCTACACACCTTGTGCTTTGATGCTACGGAGTTATTCTGAGATTTGGGAATTTTAATCTTAAGGGTTTTTTTTGTTGTAATATTAGTCCCACATCGACTAATATGTGGAGAGGAAGAGGCTATAAAAGAATGTCTCTTCCTTCTTCTTTAATCATCCCAAATATCTTCTCTCTTGGATATTTCTTTATTTATAGTGGAGTTTTCTCTCTTGCCCATATATTATTGTGTCTTTCTTTTCTCTTAGTTGTTATTATTGTGTTCTTCTTTTCTCTTATTTGCTGATTGTTCTATTCGGTGGGTTCTTCATAACCCGACAGTGGTATCGAGCGAGGTTTTTCGAAGTATGCTGTGGTTGCATAGTCGAGCTTCGACATCGGAAAAGGAAAATTCCTTGGGGGGGGTTTGTTTGTTTGGTTTAGGGTGTGAGTATCTACTTATAGTATGCTCTGTGATTGCCACTTAGGTGGATCCTTCACATCAGAAAAATAAGTAAGATATTGTTTTTCATCCTACGAAGGTCTTTGCTGCAGAAGTTGCAATTTCACGTGGTTTCTTTTCGGGTATCCTAGAAAGGTGTATTGGGTGATTAAGTGCATGTCTAGGAAAATTTTGTCTAAGGAGTCTGGTTTTTAAGCGGACCGCTTGTGTCCCTCCAGTCTTTCCTGGAAATTTTCCTGGTGCATTTTGGTTCAACCATATACCAGTTGGAGATAACCTGAGAAGACAAGTTTCACGTGAAATAGTGGGAGTTATTCTGCAGCCAACAACAAGTTCGTGATAGAAGCAATGGCAGCAAAAATCGACATCGGCAAGTTTGACGGAACGAAATTCTCATTATGGAAAATGAAGATGAAGGCATTATTGATAAAAGATAACCGGGCTGGAAGCTATCGGTGTTCGGCCGGCGGAGTTCACGGACAACGAAAAGTGGAACGAGAATAGATGCGATCGCTCTTTTCGATTTGCATCTAGCATTATCGAGATGATATTTTAGCGGGCGTAGAAGAGAAGAAAACTGATAAGGAGGTTTGGGATCACCTCATCAAATTGTATGAAGCCAAAATCACTTCACCTCATCATATTGTAGATAAGGTAGAAACATCTCAAGGGTGCGTTGCTGAAGGAGAGATTCTTTATAGCGGAGCAGCAACGGTATCCAAGGATAGATTGGAGCTCACTGATGCTTGGATCTTGGATTCGGGAGCAACATGGCACATGACCTCTCGCAGAGATTGGTTTCAAAATTATGAACCTATCTCTACGAGTGCTGTGTACATGGGAAATGATCATGCCTTGGAGATTGTTGGAGTTGGCACCATCAAGTTGAAGATGTACGATGGTATTGTACGCACTATTCAAAATGTGCGGCATGTGAAGGGCTTAAAGAAGAATCTATTGTCTTTGGGACAATTAGATGAAATTGGGTGCAAGACACGCATCCAAAATGGAATGATGAGGATCGTCAAAGGAGCGCTAGTTGTAATGAAAGCTGAAAGGGGCGCTGCAAATTTGTACAAATTAATGGGAGAAACATGTCTGGAGGCAGAAGCATCAGTTGCATCAACCGGTAATGCAGAAGAGATGACAAAAGTGTGGCATCGAAAATTGGCCCACATGTCGAGCAAGGATTGAAGGTTCTCATGAACGGAAATTACTCCGGGTCTCACAAAGGTTTTATTACCCTTTTGTGAGCATCGTGTTACAAGCAAGCGACATAGATTGAAGTTCAATGCATCGATTCCGGGAGTAAAAGTATTCCAGGAATTAGTTCACTCCGATGTATGGCAAGCACCGGTTACATCTTTGGGAGGAGCAAGGTACTATGTATCTTTCATTGATGATTATTCCGAGAAGATGTTGGGTGTTTCCTATCAAGAAGAAGTCGGATGTGTTTTCGAGTTTTCAAAACATTCAAAGCGCAAGTTGAACGAGAAGCGAGAAGAAAATCAAGTGCCTCGGGATGAGACAATGGCGGTGAATATACGAGGGGATGACTTCTTTGAGTTTTGTAATCAAGAAGGCATCAAGAGACAACTCACGGTGGCTTACACTCCTCAACGAGAATGGAGTAGCGGAGCGGTTGAATAGAACTCTACTCGAAAGAATGAGAGCCATGTTGAGAAGCTGCAAGTATGGCTAAGTCCTTTTGGGCGGAAGCCGTAAACATTGCCTACTATGTGATTAATCGATCACCAACAAGATCGATTGATTTGAAGACACCGATGGAGATGTGGGTGGCAAGCCGGTTGATTATTCACGCCTGCACACATTTGGGAGTCCTGTGTACGTGATGTATCATCCCCAAGAAATTTCGAAGTTGGATCCAAAATCCGGAAAATGCAGATTCTTGGGAAATCTTGATGGAGTCAAGGGGTATCGAGTTGTGGGATCCCACGCCCACAAGGTCGTCATCAACGAGAGATGTCATTTTTGCGGAAGATAAGCTGCAAAAGGAAGATGTGAGTAGCATTTCAATAGAAATTCCGGAGAGTACAACGGTTCGGGGAGGAAGAGAAGTCCAATCCGGAAAATTCTTCCGGAGCGAGAATCGAGAAAATGAGGAACAAGTACCAGTTGAGTCTACAACTGTAGAAGTTCGACGGTCACCTCGTGAAAGACATACACCAACTTGGTGATCGATTATATTATGGAGAGCAACATTGCATCTTGTCTTCTAACGAAAGATGGTGAGCCATCAACATTCGGAGAAGCGATTGATAACTCGAAGCGTCACTTTGGATGGCAGCTATGCGGGAAGAACTAGAAGCTCTTCATAAGAATAAGACATGGGAGCTTGTACCTTTACCGCATGGAAGGAAGCCCATTGGTAACAAATGGGTTTACAAGATCAAACGAAAGCTGATGATGATCAAGTAGAGCGGTATCGTGCAAGAATGGTGATCAAAGGATATGCTCGGAAAGAAGGTGTCGATTTCACGAAATCTTTTCTCCAGTGGTTCGACTTACTACTTGTCCGGATAGTTACGGCACTTTGTGCTACGTTTGATCTACATCTTGAGCGGTTAGATGTAAAAACTGCATTTCTTCATGGAGATCTTGAAGAAGAAATCTATATGCTCCAACCAGAAGGTTTTGAAGAACCGAGAAAAGGGAACTTGGTTTGCGGAGTTGAACAAATCTCTATACGGCTTAAAACAGCGCCAAGATGTTGGTATAAGAGATTTGATTCCTTCATATTGAGCCTTGGATACAACAGACTTGCTTCGGACCCTTGTGCGTATTAGAAGAGGTTTGGTGATGATGATTTCATCATTTCTTGTTGTATGTCGATGATATGTTGGTGTCGAGGCCCCAACAAAGATCGGATCGTAGAATTAAAGGCTCGGTTGGCTAGGGAATTTGAAATGAAGGATCCGGGACCCGCAAACAAGATTCTAGGGATGCAAATTCACCGAGACGAAATAACGGGAAGATTTGGCTATCTCGGAAGAGTTACTTAAGGAAAGTCTTGCGCCGCTTCAATATGCAAGGCTGTAAGCCAATTTCTACTCCTCTTCTGTTAATTTCAAGTTATCCTCAAGTATGTGTCCTAGCAATGAAGCAGAGAGGATGGAGATGTCTCGAGTACCGTATGCATCAGCAGTGGGAAGTCTGATGTTCGCTATGATATGTACAAGACCGGACATTGCACATGCGTGGGAGTGATTAGTCGGCATATGGCGAATCCAGGACAAGAGCATTGGATTATAGTGAAGAGGATCCTAAGATACATTAAAAGAACCTTGGATCTTTGCTCTAAGTTATGGAGGATCCGAATTTCTTGTCGGAGGATATGTTGATTCCGATTTTGCGGGGGATCTTGATAAAAGGAAATCCACTACGGCTATGTGTTTACAATTGCAGGAGGAGCTGTGAGCTGGGTATCTAAACTACAGACAGTTGTAGCACTTGTCTACAAGGGCGGGGTGAGTATATGGCAGCTACACAAGCTTGTAAAGAAGCAATCTGGATAAGAAGATTCATGGAAGAACTTGGGCACAAACACGAGAAGATTCTCTTGTATTGTGACAGTCAGAGTGCCTTGCACATTGCAAGGAATCCATCTTTTCATTCCAGGACAAAACACATAGAAGTACAATATCATTTTGTTCGTGAAGTGGTGGAAGACGGAAGGGTGGATATGCAGAAAATCCACACGAAAGAAAACCTAGCAGATGCATTGACAAAAGCAATCAATACTGGCAAGTTCATTTGGTGCAGATCCTTGAATGGCTTGACAGAGACATAGACAGCATGGTGGTGGCAAGATAGAGACTGGTGTGGAGATTGATTGGTTCTCAATCTAATCTCCAAGTGGGAGATTGTTGTAATATTAGTCCCACATCGACTGATGTGGGAATATGTGGAGAGGAAGAGGCTATAAAAGAATGTCTCTTCCTTCTTCTTTAATCATCCCAAATATCTTCTCTCTTGGATATTTCTTTATTTATAGTGGAGTTTTCTCTCTTGCCCATATATTATTGTGTCTTTCTTTTCTCTTAGTTGTTATTATTGTGTTCTTCTTTTCTCTTATTTGCTGATTGTTCTATTCGGTGGGTTCTTCATAACCCGACATTTTTTTTTTTTTCTTAACAAAACTTCCATTCAACCACAGGGGAAGAACACATGGTTGAGACTGACAAATGTTAGCCAACCATAGTTTGAAACTCAACCGAATCATCCAAGAAAGCTATCAAAGCCAAATGGTCAGCAACATATTGTCGTTCGTGGGAATAAAACAAAAATGAATACCCAACAAAACAAGATTGGAAGTAAGTAATATCATGTACCACCTCACCAACCTCGGGGGGGGGGGGGGGGGAGAAGGGGAATGACCACTCACTGTCCTAACCAATTCTTGATTGTCAAATTGGGTTAGAATTTTTGGAATGCTAGCTGTTTTGATGATTTCCATTGTAATCTTTTTCCTACATGATTAAAGTTATTTTCTTTGCTCGTAGAAATAGCTCATTGCATTGGTGAGTAAACCATGTTCAACCTCAATGTTTCTTCAATTTATTTCTATTTTCGTTTGGTGATAAAACAGATACATATCAATGTGGTCCTCATTTTTTTTTAAAATTATATGAAAATGACATACTAAACAAATTAGTAAAATGGTTTAATGTCATCATCATATACATTTATATAAATAAATAAATAAAAAAGTGAAGATCATATATGCATACTCGCAGGTTTGTTATAGACTTGGATTGATTCGAAATTTAGGTCTAGACTCCTGTCCATGCGTTTTTATCATAATCTAGCCTTATGCAGCCCACCTTTGTAGTGGTAAGGATAATTAACGTTCTCTAATCACATGAATCTTACATAGGCATATGAGTTCACAAACATTTCAATCCACGAAATTAAAAATCACATTTATATTTATGTTCATACACAGGACCTTTGGCCCTTGCATTGGTGAAGGGCTCACATAATCAAGCAATGATCGATATCTCTTGCTTTAATTATTTTTAATACAACTAATCTATATTATTATTAAAGTATATGATAATAACTTTTTTACTATCTTTCTTAAAATGTTGACATGTCAAAATACAATATTTCTATGAAAAGATTTTGGTTAAATTAAATTTTATTTGAGAAAAATGAAAGGACCAAGAGGTGACAACCATAGAAGCTTTAAAATTAGAGACCACTTCCTATCAAAAAAAAAAGTTAAACACTTTATAATAAATGTAAGTCATAAAAGATTGCAGAAGACATTAAAAATTTTGCTATATTTTGGGGCAAGGAGTGGAATGGTTTCCTATCTACCTTACATTGAAATGGTACCAAATAAAAATTACCAAACTTAAATATATTTCATATATGATAATCTATGGGAATTTATAGAACTAGGTTGTAAAATTTGACATATCCATGCTTTGTGTATCCAATAGTAAAATTCACCATCTCTTTCATCATGGTTGTTAAGAAAGCTAGCTATGACTTTTTCTCAATATGAAAGGAGCTTCACAATAAACAAAAGCAAGAAAATAAGCAAATTTTATGAAACCAAAGTAAAAAGATAAACCTTAAAGAGTTTCAACAGGAAGAAGAAAAAAAATCTTATTAATTCATTATAATTCTTTGGGTCTCGTGGATCTAATAATTTATTTATTTTATCTGTTTAATAATAATTTATTATCCATCATAGCTTGTCAAAATATAAACTAATTAATGGATGATTAGAACTTTCTTAAGCATCGTTTTCTTTATTAGGACTGGCATAAAACTTAATTTTCTCTTCAAAACCAATTTGATTCTTCAAATGCTTGTGTTATTTTCTTTTATGTTCCTTTTCATGACCAAGAGAATAGTAGAACACTGGTTGCAATGCACTATCTGTTCATAGGCACGCATCTCTCTTAATTATTAAACATAGCATTTATCATGAGGAGAGAAAAAAAGAGTGAGTGAGAGAGAAGAACCATAGCATCCCTGAAAATGTTTTTAAAAAAAAATTACTTTTTCAAAGGACATGAAATGTGAGAAGGTTTTGAATGAAATCACGACTATATCATGGGTTCTTCTCGCATGTCAAATTTAAATTGAATTCAGGTTCTTGAGGTGAGAAAATAATTAATTGAAAACTTAGAACCACCAAGAAAATATGATGAATTACAATTGAAGAATAGAAAGATAATAACATTAAATAGGTAGAAAAATGACTAAATATGCAACAAAAATTAACCATGGGATATATTAAAAAAAAAAAAGTCTATTCATGAACTTAATTCATATATGATTAAAGCACTACATAACTCAATTAATGAAAGTTATATCTTCTTTATTTTTATTATTATTATTATTATTATTATTATTATTATTATTATTATTATTATTATTATTATTATTATTATTATTATTATTATTATTATTATTATTATTTTCATGTTTCAATTAAGCTTTATATGTTAAGCTAAAAAATCATGCTAGTAAATTGAAAGTATGTAATTTTTTTTTCTTTCTTTTTTAAAGAAACATACTAAATCCTATTTGGAACCAAAGTGTAGTGTTCTTTATAAGATTTTAAAAATCAAAACAAGAAAATCATGTAAAAGAGAAGCTATGTTTTGTCAACACATAAACATTAGCTATTTTTTATATAACAATAATATTCATCAAAGGTAACCGTATTTTTTAACTAAAGTGAATGAAATATGTTATCTTAATCCAATATTTATTTTTAAAATTTTTTTAAGAGTCTCTAGAGTTTTGAAAAGAAAATTTGAATTTTACTTATATAGTATATAATAAAAGAAGTGAACAAGTAAAATGCCATTGACAATTTTCAATGCAAGGTCAGTAAAGTGAATGTGTATATCATGCATGCCAGTTTATATCAACTTAATCAAATTATTTCTTTATTTGAGTGAGTCTTAGAAAATAATAATTCTACTTATTCCAAATGAGCATTAATACAATAGGAGTACAAAAATAAATTTGATGGATTTCATTATTTAAAAAGAATTGCCCTAAAGAAACTTCATCTTTTAGGTACGCTTGGGAGAATTAAAGATAGCGAAAGTGAAAATACGTAAAAATATATTTGAATAACTTAAAACGGAGAAGTTCTCTTACCACACAGCATAGGTATCGAATATATGTGAGGAAGAAAAAGATGGACACAAAGGTTATTGGTTAAGCATTTAAATAGATTAAGAAAGCTCTTTCTGAAAAGCAATAATGAAAAAATTAATTTGCCTAGGGGTCTTACCCTCAATAATTATATTTTTTCAAAACTATCTTTCTCCTAGTATATGATGCCTACACATTAATGTTAATATTCATGACAAAGAGGGTAGAGAAATTTTTTTTTTCATTTGATTAGAAAAAAAGTGGATCGAACTAGTTTTCTTTTATATAATGAAAAAAGAAAATCAAGTAGATGATCAAGAAACTAGTGAAGTCAAATTCATGAAAAGGGGTTGATAGTTTGTTAATAGAATACAACAAGATCATAGGTTCACTACTAAATAAATTTTCCCAAAAGGATTGTTAAACGTCTATCTTTTCAACTCTATATTATTGATTCTGATTTATTTTTTTTAATAAATTCCACTTTTGCATATAAAAATTTGCATGTTGAAAATTTATTAAATTTTTAATAATAAAAACAAATATTGAGAAAATTTTAACTAATAAAAAATTTTCATGTTGAAAATTTCTTAAATTTTATTTTCTTTAACTTAAACAGATTTATATTCTCTATCATTTGAAAAAAACTAAATAAATAAAACAAAATAATTAACAACGTAACATGCAAAATGTTGTAAACTAAGGTCAATGTTGTACGCTACCTAAATATGTGGAAGGAAAGTTTGATTATAACGTTATATGCTTCTCTTAAGAGGAATATGAGTCACATTCCAGCACATTTTTGCTTTCTAGATTCATTAGACTCTTATCAACGAAATCTCTTGTTTTCAGACTTGAAGAATCAAGGAAGTCAAACTCTTGAAAGTTCCTAACAAGAACAAGAATAATTAATAAGAAAAAGAAAGAAAGAAAAAAAAAAACCTTAATCACTAAGTCTCTTCTTTTAGGTCAAAGTAACCCATAGTTCCAAGTTACATGCAAAGGTCAAAAAATTAGTATTTTCATTTCATTTTACTTGATGTGTACGTGGTTGCATTAGTTGAATGTCAAATATCACAAAAGGTTCAATGAAAGGAAAAATAATTAGAAGAGACTCATTTGTTGCCACATGAATGTCTTTTGTGCAACTTTTAGATCTTGATACGTGATATTTTAAGGATCCAACGATTGCAATTACAAGAATTCAAAAGAAAAAAAAAGTTATAACCATGGAATTTCAAAAATACGATATATCGCAATTTCAGGAAAATATGAGCAACATTCCAATTTATCTTTGCTTTTTAATTCATTAGACTCTTAACAACTGAATCTATACTTTTCAAACCTAATAAATTACGAAAGTCAGTTTCTTGAAAATTCGTAATAAGAACAAGAATAATTAATAAGAAAAAAAATACTTAATCACTAAGGCTCTCTTTGGCATGATTTTCATTTTTGATTTTTTTTTTTGAAAAAATTATTTCGGATAAAAATATGAAAAATGTTTGGTAGTCAATTGGTAAATTAGGTTTTCTATTAAAAAAAATACACTCGTAAATATTTTTATAAAACAATCTTTTTGGTCAATAGAGATGAGGGGTTTATAACCAACGGGGGTTGGTCCAAGTGGTAAGCAACTTGGTTCCCTTAAGCAAGGTTCTGGTATCAAGTCCTTATGGATGCAAAAAATCCCCGCTAGGAGACTCACCCCCGGTGAGGGGCCCTCGACCCCTCCAACTGGGGTTGGCAACAAAAAAAAGAAAAAGAAAAAGAGATGAGGGGTTTATGAAGGAATAAAGAAGAAAGATAATGGGGATTTTATAAATAAAAAAGCTGAATTTACTGTTTTAACCTCATTCACAACAATTACAGCCGCATGTGTTTTAAGAAATGCCACAAAAAATAGATGAAAACTATTTTCATAAAAAATTAAAAGTAACTTTTGATTTTTTTTTATCACTTTTAAAATAAAAATAAGCTGTATAAATTGTACCAAATGCTACTATTTCTATTTATTTAGAAAAAATAAAAAATAAAAGTCACGCCAAACACTGTGTAAGTCTCCTCTCGTCTGTCAAAACAACCTTTAATTTCAACTTACATGAAAATGTCAAATAATTAATATCTCTTCATTCAATCTTACTTGATGTGTGCATGGGTTAGATTAACTGAATGTTTGAAATATCACAAAAATGAAAGGAAAAATAATTAGGAGAGACTTGACTCGAATGTCTTATGCACAATTTTTAGATCTTCATGCGTGCTATTTTTACGGTACAACGATTGTGATTGCAAGGACAAAAAAATGTTACAACCATTAGATCTCAAAAGTACCATATATCGCAGTTCGAGAATGAAAGGAGATATCCGCACGATAGTAATACTGTAATAAAGATTTGTGGGTGTGGGTGTGCCGAATCCGCGACTCAGTCTTTCAAGCTGTGGAGGGTTTTTAATTTATTTTTATTTTTTAAAATTGAAATTATTAATTTTAAAATATGATACTGTATCTCCTCGTGCATGCAGGTGAATAGTATATGCTGAAATGATCTTTTGTGATTTCTTGCGGTGGGGGTAACTAATTCTTTAAGTTAAATGTTAGGCAGCGAATGAAAAGGTTAAAATATAAATACTAACAATATAATGACCCAAAAGGTCAAATTTAGAATCTGACAACTAAATCTGATATTAATAAATAATTAACTCCTTTTTTAGCATTCCCACACTCTAAAACAAGGGATATACCAAAACTAAAGCAAACACCAGCCGGGCCCACCTCTTCTCTCTCTCCCATTTTTTTATTTTAAATTTTAAAAAAGTAGCTTTATATTAAAAATTAGAAAAATCAAAGGTTTTCATTACATAGTACAAACGATAGAATTTTTTTCCCATTAGCATCTGATGCATCCAAAAATTATCAAGCCTCCGTATCTATGAAGATGATCTGTAAAACAGGGTTAGACATGGCCCGACCATTGGGGTCGAGAGGCCACCTCCGAAGTTTAAGTCAATTGCTGAACTGATCACAATGCTCTGACTGAATGTAGAGTCTAAAAAATGAATATGAATAGTAGGAAAACGATTCAGATACCTCTGGAGTGAGCGGATCACTCATTTTTATAGACGTTATCTCCAAATCTCGACCGTTAAGTGAATTCTCGATCTCTTCAGATGACCGTCCGATCGTAGAATTTCGCCCTAGATATTCAGGGGTATAGGTAGTTACCGTTCTTAGCACGATTCCCTCTCCGTCTTGACGATAGTTGCTTCCTACAAGTTAGTTCTACCTACCGCAAGATTCAGGAGGTCGTTCGTGACTAACAGTAATAATGCGGCGCCCTCATCCGATTGTGAAATTAGGTTAAGGTGGATCCCGATTATGGTCTAACCGGGATAGAAGATTCAAACTTGGTCCGACGGATTTGGTGTAATTTTCTTTGTATAAGCATCATTCCTAATAAGACAGGAAATAGTGTCAGGGAGACAAAGGGGACGAAGATGGAGTTATTGGGTGGACTGCAAAAATCCAGCCAAGAAGTCCGCACAAGAGTTCACTTTATGCATATTCAAAATAACATGCAACAAAGTCCCCACTCAACTCAATAATTTGTTGTACAAGATCCACTACTTACAATGGAACCCAATAATTTTTTTATATCGTCTTAATAGCAGATTCATAATCGGATTGTATTTATACTTTGTTGTGCCTCAAATCGCGAGTTTTCAGCAAGCCAACAACAATTGCTTTAAGCTCAGCATGAAGAATCGATTCGCCAATGTTGTCACGTCCAAGTGTCCCATAACCTCCATGGCTACCAATTTGAGAACCATCGCAATTAACTGCAATCCAACCATTTGGTGGCCGTATCCAACGGAACATCTTCTCTGCGTCTAAAATGAATCAAGCTTGGATTTGCCAACATTGAAAAAATTCTCTATTTTCATTGTAAAATGAATTCAAATCACTTTCATGTTAAAGGAAAATAAAATGTTTTTCTTACATTTATTCAAAATACAATAAAGGGTGGAGTCCATATAAAATCTATTGAAAATCTCATCTTTCATTTATTTTCTCAGTATTTATAACAATCACTTTACCAAATAGAGAGCTCTTATGAGATTTTTTTTACCACATATTGTGTGAGACTCAAGTTTAATTATTATAAAATAATTTATCAGTAAAACTCTTAATAGATTTTATATATTTATTATGTAATGGAGAAGTATCAAGAAAACGTATTGTTCCGTGACAACAACTATATGATCCAAACTTCAATAAAATCAGCAAAAAGAAGATACTTCCACATTTCAAATCTAAACCCTACCACCAGAGATTTTGAGATCGTCAATTGTGAATAGTCTTTCGAGATCTCGATCAAAATCTCGATCTAGAATGCCCTTTTCTCCTCCCCATCACTTCCTTCCCATTGTTTTAACTTTTCTCCAATTTTGTCGTTTATTTACTTTTATTTGTTAAAAATTTTTAATTTTGTTTACCAAAGAGGTCTAGAAGCTAAAGCCTATAATGGGCCCCCCAAGATTTTGACTGAGTGAAAAAGTGAACGGTTGCCAGCTAGGACTGAGGACCATATGAAGTTGGAGAGACTCTTCTTATAAGGAGAATGGAGATGGAAGAAGCCAACCGACGAAAAGTTGGTCCGCTTTTCAGTTACGCTTTCGTCTTCACGACCTCAGCAGTGAACGCCACCACCAACTCAACTTAACTTAACTTAACCTTTTGCATATTTACGCACGTGATTTTGTTTACCCACTTTCTAATGCCACGTGGATCCATCTCGCCCGCTACTATTCAACGTTTTTTCTCTTCCGGTTTGCCGTTCCCACCAAATGCCTGAAGATTAAAAAGAAAACCACCAGCTGGGCTGGAAAGCGACGCTTGCGGCAGATTCGTCACTCTTACGTGCCGGGGCCCGCTCTGACACGTGGACACGTCACCTGGGTTAAAATACAGGTGTCATCTCCGTTATGGGCGGCAAATACGCGTCAACACGTGTACGTCAAAGGAGGTCACCCCGGTGGGCCCTTCAGCTTCAAACGCCACTATTTATAATTTCCAAATTTTCCATTAGATACACAATTCATAGTTTCCCTTCCCGTTTGTTGGTTTGGTTATTATTTTTCAACGATTAAACTAACTGAGATTTTGTAATTTCTGGTGGAGTTTCCGGGTTAAACAAACTGCTTTGCCTTGAGTAGCACGTCTTCTTGGCGGACAAAATGTTATAAATACCCAAGCACCGCTGCTTCGATCTCTTTTTCTCTCGATTTCACATTCTTCGTTTGCGGAAAATTTTTGCAAGCGTTCTTCTCTCTCTCTCTCTCTCTCTGTCTTTATCTCTATTTATGTTCGAAAATCTTCTGCTTTTCTTTTCTGTGGGCGATTTCTAGGATTCTTTGCGACTTCGATTGCTTTAAAGAAGTTTCGATCTATTTTTCTTTCTGACCTCGATTTCTCCTTTGCTCTCTGCTTTGATTCTTCTTCTTCCCCTTTGTATCCACGAGATTTCGCTTTTCATCCTTTTAAAGCAGAGTCTTTCCTCCCTTTCATCACATCTCGCTTCCAGGAGTAGTGTTGGTATTAGAATCTGAGAATACGATCTAATATTCGCATTTCGAAGCTCCGTTTGTGATTCGTTATTGGTCTATTGAAGAAAGGACTGGTTTTCAGGTGCTCCTGAATCAGGTAGGAAACGATTCTCTATTTCTATCCTTTTTCAAACCTAAGCATTATTCGGTTTACACGCAATGCTATCGGATTTAATGTGAGCTATGGAAAGAATCATCCGCGTGGGAAGAGCTTCTTTATCTCTGTTTTCTTTTGCTTTGGGGTCTGTTATTCTCTCATTTACTGTTCAACATTGACGAGAAAGAAGAATTTTTTTTTGACGATTTCATGTTTTCTGATTTTTTTTTGTGGGATATTCATTGGCCTTCTGTTTGTCCTGTTGACTATTTTCTATTCTTGGTGAGTCATGTGTTTTTGTTTCAAAAGCAGGGCTTCTTATAATAGGAAGAAACGATTAACCAGAAAAACCTCTTTTTTTTTTCTTTAGAGTGAATATCAGCAAAGCTTTATGATATGCGGTTCCATTGATTGGTCTTGTGAGTTAACTTTCTCGGTGCCATGACACGAGGGTTTGTTTTGGAGCTTCTTGTTGTTTTACACCGACTTGGATATTGGGACCCCCAAACAGTTGAGATCTTTTTGTTGATTTTATGAATTTTGTAAATTTGAATCATCAATGTTCGTCATGGTGGGTTTGTGTAATTTCTGATTTGAATGCTCTGGAGTAAAGCTGCCGACATTAAACTTAATTATTTCTGCTCTATGAAGCTGTATCTGATCTAAACTGATGTGAAACAATGTATATGTCCTATATCTGTTCCTGTAACTTTTTGTCGATTGCTGTAGACAGCTAGGAAAGATTAGGTCAAATGTCTTTATCATCTTTGTCAAAAAGACTCGATTCCCCTGGGTTCTTCGTCTAAACGCCTAGCGGTCATTTCCGACTGCTTTTGAATCGATACTCGGTATCAAAGGGAATAATTTTATCAAATTTTTGTCTTGGTTTTGGGTAATCAAAGTTACATATTGTAACCACAAAAGCAAAGGTGCTTTTATATTTTTTCTGATCATTTTAGTTGGTTCTTCCTTTTTTATTTGTATTCGGCAGATTCTAATGCTTCACCAGCCCCAAGTTCATGTGTAGGGCCCTTAGATAATGCTTTACTTTCCTGCTTCTGTGTGGGGGGTATAACGATTTTGTGCACTTTCTGTAACCTTTACGAACTTTTCTTTATCAAACTTTATCATTTCAGTGACCCTTCCAGAGTTGGTTTGATTTTTGAATTGCTTCAATGACCCTTGGCAATAGTTTCCACAAACATTTATTTTCACCTTTGATGAATTACAATTTTGATTTTATTGTAAATGAGCTAATTTATTTTTATATCCTTTTTTTAAAATTTTTTTTTTATTTCATTTTTTCATTTTCTTGGTGTCGTTTTGTGGACATAGACTTAAACAATGGAAGTTAACATCAATTTGGTGTGTAAGCACAGTGATCACTGTAGATGAAACTTTAAAATCACTGGGGGAATAATTAATTATTACTCAGGATAGCAACTGAGACTGTTCATGGTTAACATTAATGATGATTAACTTAGATATGGTAAGTACAGACTCTTGGTGTCTAGATGTGAATCGTATTGTATCTGAAGATCGTGAAGGACCTAGACATTTTCTTTCTTATAAACTAAATTAAACTTTTGTACCTTATAGCTCACATGCTTGATTCTCATCAGTTATTTACCTTAGCCCCTTTCTGCATGTTTGTTTAGTTGCCAGATGCCAATAACAGAACGGTTTGTCTTTCCTAGGTTCTGTTCCTGCATTGATATAGAAATGGAGATAGAGAAGGCCTCTAAGAAGATGGAAATTACAATAACAGAGTTTCTTTTGTTTATCTTTAAAAATGTGGCTTTTTATAACAATGAAACTGAGTTTATTTCTTACCTTTGGAGGCATGGAATAAATGCAGAATTCTTAGTTAATTATTTCATGAAAAAGTAGATTTGGTGTTGTTCTCTATCAGAACAATGACATCAACTATATTAATGGATTTTAGCATTTTTCACAAATTATACATTAAATTGTCATTGAGATTTGTCTTTTATTTTATATTTTACTAGATCTTGGAAATCCTGTATTTGAATTGAACGAAATATATGAAAACTGAATGGTGTGGTGTAATAAGGCTAGAGTCATGCACTTTATGTCACAAGATAAATTAATTGATGTTCTGTATTCTGCTACTCTTCATGAACAGATTACTCGACTGCTTTGTCATATCAGTTGGGTTTCTCTCTTAAAAACCCATTTGTTTTTAATGAATTTCAAAATGTCTTTCTTTTCGTCGTTTTAAGTTAAGCTCTTGGGGTCGTTGCTTTGAAAAATTTACAGTGTTCCTTCCTTAATGGTTACCAGTTCTAAGACCATTTTCGTAGATTACTATATTAGCCTGCCAGGTTATTATGTAGACCACTGACATAAATGAGATATATGTGCCTAGTATCTGTGATATTGTTGATCTGATTGCTATAAACTGTTGAAACTTGTAGAATCTCTTTGTGCTAAAAATTATTCATTGTTATTGATGCAATGATTGTTTCCATTTCTAGTTCTTTTATGGTAATCTAATATCTTTCTTGATCAATCTATCTTGTGTTTCCTCTTACATGCATGGTGTTTACGCATTTAGCAGTGGGCAATTTAATTTTTTCTGTTTCATCATTCCATATCATGTCTTTCTGCTCATGTTTTACCCTAGGCAACTGTTGCCTTGGCCATTTTAGAATGGCAGATAAATGAAGCTGCTGTTGTTGATCGTTTAACAAACTTCCATCATCATTTTTATCTGCTGAGGTTTTACATTTTGAGTATGTTATTTTAATAACTGCCTCTATTTTGTCATGCAGAAAGTTGAAGTGTGCATTTCCTTCTCAACATTCGTTGTGAAAATGATTTACAGTTGCTTGATATAAATGCAGTGTAGTTTTGGAGATGAAAAGGTATAATTTTTTTTATGCATCTTTGTTATGTTTGGGGAATTTCTTGATGCTGGAAGTATACTTATTTTTGTTTAACGCACACTTCTGACTGCCGCAGCTTTCAGGAAGCCTGTGCTTGATGGACTGCTCGCATAACAGCACTGATAAGAAAACTTTGAAGAGGTGGTTTTTCATTGACAAAATGGTTGGGTAAACGTAGCTGAGATAGTGCTGTGTTACATCTGACACCATAAATCTTGAAAGGACCTGCTATCCCATTTATTACATTCCAAACAAACACTTTAACCATTTCTATTATTCTGGATCCAATGGACTTGAAATCGAATCATTCTGCTCCTGTTCTCACTGATCCTGTTCCCATTAACAATTCAAGATTTGGAAGCATCTATTCCAGTGTATTGCCTTACTCAGCACCAGCAGTAGTGTTCCCCCCTAGCTTGTATTTAACTATTCCTTCATTTCCTTGGAAGAAGCCCATTGCTGGGAAATTTGATGATGTTCATTCCAATGGGTGGCTTGATTCCATGATATCATCCTCACCTCCTCGCAAGAAGTTAACCAAAGAACTGAATGTTGAGGTTGCACCAAATGATGCAGATATTGCTTACAGCTGCTGGATGGTATGTTTACTCTGTTTTTTCAGGTTACTGATTTGTGTTACAGGGAACTTATCTGTGGTAATTGCTCATCCCTCACGCTTATCTTTTATGCAGCTCAAGTACCCATCAGCACTTTCATCTTTTGAGAAAATCATGAATCATGCCAAGGGGAAACGGATAGCATTGTTTCTGGATTATGATGGGACTTTGTCGCCAATCGTAGATGACCCTGACCGAGCATTCATGTCTAACCTTGTAAGACTGTACCCCTTTGGAATTCTTTAATTTTTATTTTTTTTGTCAATTTAAAAAAAGAACTCGAAATTTATCTATGTCTTCTCCTGAACCGTTGATTTTTTTTTTCAGATGCGTTCTGCTGTAAGAGATGTTGCAAAGTATTTCCCGACTGCAATAGTAAGTGGAAGAAGTCGTGATAAGGTAACTGCATGATCTTCATTTTACTGTGAGTGAATTGTAGATGACAATTTCTTGGGTTTGACCCTTGTCTGCACTTTTCTTCTTTTCTAGGTGTTTGAATTTGTAGGGCTAACAGAACTCTATTACGCTGGTAGTCATGGGATGGACATCATGGGTCCAGTCCGAAATTCAATGACCACTGGTGGCCATCCAAACTGCATTAGATCTACTGACAAGCAGGTAAGACGTGCTTCATCTTTACAAACAAGTGTTAATTGTCAATCATATAGATGACTAAAATCATGTGGTATTTCTTTTCACTTTATTATTATACATGTAGTATTGATCTTCTCTCTTTTGGATGCAGGGTAAGGAAGTAAATCTATTCCAGCCTGCAAGTGAGTTTATACCCATGATCGACAAGGTGTGCCCCTCTGCAGTAACATCTCTTGCAAAGCAATAAATTATGTTTCAGAAGTTTGCACTGTTGCAGTGTAAAAGGAGAGTAGGACATTGATGTTGTAATGTTTGTGCAGGTTTTTAGATCCCTTGTCGATAACACTAAAGACATTGAAGGTGCGAAAGTTGAGAATAACAAATTTTGTGTCTCTGTACATTACCGTAATGTAGATGAGAAGGTATGGTTGGTTACGAATCTAATCTGATTGTTCTCTTCCTCTTAAGATACAGGCTTTGGACTGTCGTTCTATCTAACACAATTTTGCTTTGTTCTGCCCATTTGAAACTTTCCAGAGTTGGACAACAATTGCACAATGTGTCCATGAAATTCTAAAAGACTACCCACGTTTACGGTTAACTCATGGGCGAAAGGTACTAACACAATCAGTTTTGCCTGATCGTGGAGAAACTATTTGCTTGTCATTCTTCTTCCTCATACTAGATGGATATTTTTTTGCTCATCTTAGAAAGCTTATGTTTTATGTGCATAGGTTTTAGAGGTTCGTCCTGTGATTAACTGGGACAAAGGGAAAGCTGTGGAGTTTCTACTTGAATCACTTGGTAAAGTCCACCACACCAGATTGAGTGTATATATTAATGGAAGTTACTTGATGTCATCCCAGTATTCTGTTCAACCCTTAACCTTATATCTACCATTTGTGTTTGTAATGCTGTAGGGTTAAGCAATTCTAATGATGTGCTTCCTATATACGTTGGCGATGACCGGACAGATGAAGATGCTTTTAAGGTAAAGTCAGCTTGGTGATTCTCATGGATTCTTCAGTTTTAAATTCCAGTCTCGTCATGTGAACTAACATTGGCTGGGGAAATTCATACCAGGTATTGAGAGAAGGAGGTCAGGGTTTTGGGATTCTAGTGTCGTCTGTGCCAAAAGAAAGCAATGCTTCCTACTCTTTGAGAGATCCGTCAGAGGTAATCTTGCAGATCAAGTCTTTGAAAAGCTGAAATTATTGGTGTTGTTTGGTAACTCCCACTGGATTGATTTTTTATTTTTGATTTTTGATGAATTCATTTTTTTGTCATCGACAGGTAATGGAATTTCTGGAGTCCCTGGTTAAATGCAAGAGATCAGATGAAGTATGTGAGCATGTAAAAGAGGAGGAGGAGGAATAGGAGCATAAAATAGTCTGCACATAGTAGTACCTGTATGTTCTATAGTTGTTATAGCTAATAAAATCAAGTTGGGCGAGGAGTTACCGGAAGTGTTAATATTTCAAGTTGGCGCCTGGTTTTGCAGTGTATGTCAATGGTTACTTGTATCATCCTTCTTGTACATGTTTCCCCTCCCAACTCTGATGGTTCTTATCATCTTCTCCCAGTTTCTACTTTCTAGGGTGTATTAAATCATTTTTTTCCTTCTTATTTCTACCAGTTTTGGCTCTCTTCTAGTATTTTCATCTATTCAATATTGTTGATATTTAATTCTTTTATTTATAAATATATATATACATATTTACTTATCCCCCAAAGAAATATTCTGCCTGACTGGGCTTTGTGGCTCCAGTATGTCTGGTATTTGCTTGATTTTATGGACGCAAATTACCAGCCGAATACTGCAATTGCTGAAATAAGGGTTCTTCAGACACATCAGAGATTCAGATTCAAAACCTCTATCAGGGGTGGGGACCAAGATGGGGTTCTCCAATCTCCTTAGAACAATTTGAAAGTCAAGTTCCTCAGAAGCAACAGAGACCCCCCTTAACCTTTGATTGGATAGCAGCAGAAATGAGAAGATTTTGAAGTGGCTGAGTGAAGTGGAAGCGAAATGGCCTGGGCTCAGGTACATGGCCCGAGCTTCAAGTTGCATAAATGGTTGGATTAATTATTGTGAAAGATGGACGAAGTGGTTTCGGTTATTTACAAGAAAGACAGAAACAACATAAGTGTTTTGGCAGAACTGAATGCTGGCTGTACTTGCAAAACTCAAATTACCTTACCACTCATATTAGTTACTTGATCAATGAGATGAACGAATTGAGTCAAGCTTGCTGATTCAAGCTTTTTAAGCATTTCATACCAAGCTAGTTCAATCTAATGTTAGATTGTTCATGCACCAGATTAGATCCCAATACAAGTGAAAAACCCAGTTTTCTCAAAGCCCACCTCTGTTCCATAAAAAAAATTCCCTTTCTTTTCTCAAACATGGCCTCCTCGTCTCTGATCCATTTTCAAGCTACCTGAACGTGTTGGGCATTAGTGAGTTCTAAGAAGAGGCAGATGGTAGTGCAACTCTTGAGCTTCAATGGTTAGCCCCTAACAAAATTTTGGGAACTCCACCAATCCTCATCAATTGATTTCCTTAAGAATTTCCTTAAGAACCAATGGGTATACTGAACACACACACACTACGTATCATACTATCATACTACTATTATAAAAGTATGAACTCCAGAGATATGGCTACATTTTTGCTTCCTTAAATACTGATTATTGATTAATTAGTTAAAATTAATACTACTACCTCATTTTAATTCTACCTTTCCTTTATGGAAATTGAAACCCTTAAGAACACAAATTGAAAAAGAGAGTATCTCTTGGAATTCTTTTTATTTTTCTTCTCATTGAAAACCAATTGAATGTCTCTATAAATTCTTTACTTCTAAAATTACCCTCATTCATTAATTTAAGTGTATATAAGTGAGGATATCTATAACTAAAAATTTATTACAATTACAATTTTGTCTATTCACTCTCTTGATTTTCATTACAATTACAATTTTATCTATTCGTTCTCTTGACCCAGATATCCCACTTCCCACTCCCTAGGAAATCAAGTTGAAAAAACAAAATATTTACTTTGACAATTATCTCTCCATCTTCCAAGAAATAGTCTTGGAAATCCATGAATGTCGTTGCGGTTTCAAAAAACTAAAGGTTGCATTGAATCTCAATAGTTACCAAATTTTGCCTCTATTGTATCTTCTTAGAGGTGGCTCATTTCTCCAACATGCCTTCCCCAGGGCCACAGAATCACAAATTGCAGAGAGCAAAAACTCAAAGCTCCGATCGCAAGTTCGAATAGTCCAAAATGTGTTCATGCCTGAAACTAAAGATCCCATGAGAGCTCTCTCTCCGTCTCTTTTGATTCTTTGGGAATTATCGGACTAAAACCCTATTGTAACCCATCGTTATGCATTTCGTTCATGTCTTCTTTGTTTTACTTTGCTGCTTCATCTCACGCTATTTTAGCTTTTCACTTGCACCTCCAAGTTCCCAAAGCTTCGGAAAGTCCCATACAGATATAGAGCTAGAGCAGTAGAACAAGCCCAGTAGGCATTAACTAAGTATCTTCATTCCACTTGATCCTTCTTTTTTTTTCCCTTGGCTGAGGCAAGAACTCCGTTGTTTCCCTCTTTGATCTCATCTCAAAAGTGGAATTCTCAGGGTCTAATTATTTTAGGAATTTACAGAAATTCTTGAGGTACCATCCATCGACAAGATTGAGTTTTTCTTTGAGAGTATTGGCATTAGAAATCAATGGTCTATTGTCAATCCACGAGTTCTTCTTATCTGAAGATGGGAATATTTTGAAGGTTGCTCATGTGCTTTATGCTTTTGGGTTCTCCTAGAACGCGCTTGGAAGCTGTATAATGAGGGAATTTTGGTTGGCCAAATTGATGTGTTATTTGATGATTTGGATAGGGTTTGTCTTAAATTTGGTTTAGTTGGTCATGTTAGTGGAATGTGTTATTCGTGGCGTGATATTTGTAGGAAAATTAGGATTTTAATTGTGCTAGGATGTGAGATGAGAAAGATAGGGGTACTCTTTGGCACGTGACATAATATTTTTCTTCATTACTTAGATGAGTTTCTAGTGCAGAAAGTGGAATTCTTTTGTCGATTTGGTGTGAATAAGGTGTATGTGGCTTTGTTGCTTCTTGAGAACCTTGATATTCTAAACTATGACCTAAGAGAGCCCTATGATATCGGTTTGATTTTTTGAAACATATTGGATTGAGCAAAGAGCAATTGGATTCTGTTGTTCGTAAGTATCCACTATCCATATGTTTTGGGCTAGAACAAGTTGGGTAATTTGCCACATTTGATAATTAATCATGGTTCTTCAACGAGATAATCAATGGGGAACATCATCTATTAACTTATTGCATCACAAGTAATCCTAAAGAAGATTTGGATGTTGAGTTTAAACATCAACTAGATTGAATCCAAAATGCTTGGAATCACAAGTATCAGATTGAGAAATTGAACTTTTTACTTGGAATTAGGTTTGGAGAGAATGTCTCAACAATGAATCTCTTATCTTTATTACATGGTTCAACGAAAGAATTGCAGGAGATGTTTGATTGACTCTTGCGACTAGGTATTGACTTCTGCAAACTCTATAAAATGATAGCATTGAAGCCAACTATCCTCAACTAGGATCCAGAAATGCTTGAACAAAAGGTGAACTTCATATGCAAGGAGGCAGGGAGCTCACTACACGACCTTGAGATTTCCCAGCTTGGTAGCATTTTCATTTAAAGAATTGAATCAAGCTAGGGTTAGATTCTATAGATGGTTTACAGAATGGATGCGAATCTAACTGATTATTCCATTGCAAGCAATGTTGCCACTTTCGAAAAAAAATTCTTTGTCGTCTTTACAGAGGTCACCCACTGCTCCAAAACAATTCTTGGGGGTGTTTCTCACCTAAAAGACCATCTGATAGTGAGCAAGGTGACATGATTTATACTGTCCCAAACTTGGCTGATAATAACATTGATTAACAGTAGCAAACATGATACTTGCAGACTTCTATGAGAACCAACATTTCGTCTAGCTATCTCAATCTGAACCAATTTGTTATGGATTCATAATTTATAATGAAAGATTCAACCTCTCTATATGATAAAGTAAAGGTACGTCTACAATCGAAGAATAAATAGTAGCCAAAAAAAATTTTATATATATAATTTCATATACATATGCATAATTTTTTACTTGCCCCTTGTTTTTTCAGACCAAGACACAACCTCGCTGATAAAAAATTATATTTAAGAACACATCACACATGCATGTGTACATGTGTACATGTGTGGTTACTAATGTATAATATTATATACTTTTACCAAAAAAAAAAAAAGTGTATAATATTATATACACACACACTAGTAACTTGTTGTGCTTTATATGCTAATTAGATTGTGCTATAATAATGAAATAATTAAATTTAGTTGAAATGGTACATTCAAATAAATAAAAAAAAAATCTTAGTATTTAATACATGAAGATTAGTTAAACTTATCATAGCTAATTTTTTTCAATTTTTATATTTTTACATTTTACATTTAATCTTTATATTCGTCTAAATCAACTACTTGTTTCAGCTTATCATCTTCATTTTTTTTAGATCTACAACAATGGCCTTCGATCTTATGTTATATCTATTTCTACTATCAAATTTGAAGTAGAACGACTGCATTTGACCATGACAATAATCTAATTTGTCTTTTTGCTGTAAAATTCGATTAAAAAAATATTAGATTTCTATTGAGTAATCTAAATTGGTATTATAAATATATTATTTTATAATGCATAAATAGATATTTTATTTACCTTTTCTGGAGATGTTGCATATTCAGTTGTTGAACAATCATCAATACTCTCTATATATCAAACATTATAATTGTTATTGTTCCTGTAGAATCTGACACTATAAATCTTCCTATAAACTTGTGAAAGAACAATGTATTGTTAATTAATAAAATCACAATATAAATTTTTATTAATATAAATTAAAGTTTAAAATTTTATTGTAGTGTGTATTTTACATTTTTGTTTCCACACTTATCACAAGTTGTTTCTTCTATTTTTAAATGTATATATTTTTTTTATGCAAGAGTTACAGACATTATACCATGGTTCTGGGTTTTGGATATTTTGAATTATGTTTTAATATAAAAATAACATCCCTTCTGTAAATGAATATATTTTAGTAGTACTAAGAAATATAAGTATGTAAATTATAATGTAATATTATGATAAATTTAAGAATAAAATAATTTAGTCACTAAAAAATTACCTTAAAAGAATTTATTGAGTCTTCAGTTAAATCTTTCATTATTATATATTTTGCATCTTTATGTGTTTATTCTGTTGGTTTGTCATTGTAAAATTTCATTAGACCAGTCTCTTATTATAACCTATAACATAAAAGTTTTATTAGAAGTATTATCAAGTAAGTTAAAATATAAATAAAGTACTTACCATTTTCTTAGTTCTTCAACTATAGGGATTTTCGGATTGATATTTATCAAATGCCATTCTACATAATGAAAATCCTAAAAAATATATAAATATTATCATATTGTAATTTTTCAGTAAAAAAATTAAGGGTAATTTTCATATGGACCCCCTGAGGTTTGACCTATGTCATTTTTAGTCCAACTAAATGGACACTTTGCATCTGCCTCCCCTGAGGTATCCAATAAGGTCAATTGAGGACAAATTGTAATTTTTATGACCAAAATACCCTCATATTAATTTGCATCATATCTTTATAATTAAAAAAGAATGAGGGTAATTTATAAATATTATCATATTGTAATTTTTCAGTAAAAAAATTAAGGGTAATTTTCATATGGACCCCCTGAAGTTTGACCTATGTCATTTTTAGTCCAACTAAATGAACACTTTGCATCTGCCTCCCCTGAGGTATCCAATAAGGACAATTGAGGACAAATTGTAATTTTTATGACCAAAATACCCTCATATTAATTTGCATCATATCTTTATAATTAAAAAAGAATGAGTTATTTGTATTTTATAAATTTATGAATTATTAAATCTTTGAATATAAAAATTTAACGATTTAAATTTTTTTTAATTTTCTTCCCAATTCCTACGTCTTCCTCATCTTGGACCCTTCATCTTCTTTGATCTCTATTTCTCTCTGTTTCCATAGCCACAGATCATTAAACCCTAAATATTTCAAATTCAACCATGAACTTTACTCGCATCCCTACCACTACACCCATCGGCACCGTCACCGTCACCGGCACCATCACCTCCAAAGTCCAGGAAGCAGAATCAGATTATACACCAAAAAAGATCAGATGGAACTAAGACAGCTCGTGGAATGGGTCATCGCTCACTACAAGGATTACTACCAGGTGAAGACAGGCGGCGACCCTGGACGCTTGCTCCATGTTCTCTACTCCATGGGTGACCAGCCTAGAGCACTCCCTGCACTGGATATCCGGGTGGAGGCCAACCATGGTTTTCCATCTCATCTACACCGAGTCAAGCTCCCGATTCCAGGCGGAGTTGATGGATATCCTAAGCGGACGCCACACTGGGGATCTCGGGGATCTCTCCCCGGGTCAACTCGGGGGAGTTAGCAATCTGCAATGCGAGACGGTGGGCGAAGAGAATGAGATCACGA
Organism: Hakea prostrata; assembly: GCF_041222555.1. Classification (NCBI taxonomy): domain Eukaryota; kingdom Viridiplantae; phylum Streptophyta; class Magnoliopsida; order Proteales; family Proteaceae; genus Hakea; species Hakea prostrata. The sequence goes on along the minus strand of NC_142600.1, from coordinate 68,349,020 downwards.
GGGATCTATCGGAGTGGCAAGATAGCGTGAACCCGAAGAAGACTTGCTATCCTTGGACTTCCTACTTCTATCGCCGCCCGTGGGCGGAGCCCCAATTCACCTTCTTCCTCTCCACCGTTCTCGTCTTCCTACTACCCTTCTGTGCCTCACATGTTGCTTGCTTTGAGTACAAGATTTTTAGATTCGTTAGCAACGACAATGACGGTAGTTGCAGCCATGGGAACCCAGATGGGCGGAAGCGGACGAAATTCAATCAGGAGCAGAGGAGAAGATGTTTGCGTTCTCGGAGAACTGGGTAGGAAGATGCAGAAGAGTGGAGAACTGGGTAGGAAGATGCAGAAGAGTGACAAAGAATTGATCGAAGACTTCTGCAATGAGATTGGAGTTGAGAAGGGCGTTTTGAAGGTGTGGATGCATAATAACAAGCATAGTTTTGCCAAGAAAGAGAATGCTAGCAACAACAATGGCAGTAGAAGTGGCTTAGTTGGGTCGTCGGCGCCGGCAATGGCGGTGTATAATTTGATTCTGCTTCCTGGGCTCTGGTGATGACGGTGCCGGTGGGTGTAGTGGGGATGTGAGGAAAGTTCATGGTTGAATTTGAAACATTTAGGGTTTAAAGATCCGTGTCTAGGAAACAGAGAGAAATAAAGATCAAAGAAGATAAAGGGTCCAAGATGAGGAAGACGTAGGAATTGGGAAGACAATTTAAAAAAATTTAAATCGTTAAATTTTTCTATTCAAAGATTTAATAATTCATAAATTTATAAGATGCAAATAACTCATTTTTTTTTTTTAATTATGAAGACATGATGCAAATCAATATGAGGGTATTTTGGTCATAAAAATTACAATTTGTCCTCAATTGACCTTATTGGATACCTCAGGGGAGGCAGATGCAAAGTATCCATTTATTTGGATTAAAAATGACACAGGTCAAACCTCAGGGGGAATTACCCAAAAATTAATTTAGGTCATAAATTCATTTTACCTTTATAAGAAAATGCTATTATTGAGAAGAAGGCCACAATTGAAAATTCTGAAGTAGTCTTTATTAGTTTATATCATTCGTTTATAACATATATATTCCACAATATTAATATGATAAAGTCAGACCTAATAATAAACTATAGCAATAAACAAGGTAATTATTAATTTATATAGATAATTGTACAAAATTATTAGTAATGAAGAAAATTTTACTTCATGCTCATAATTTCAATTTTTTTTTTCTTCTTTTCTCATTTGTTTATATTGTGATTATTGTAGCCAAAGGTTCAATATCAACTACAATACCAATGACATCTGAAAATCTTCTTTTTCTTCAGTTCTTTACTTATTCAGTTTTCTCTATCAAAACAAGGATTTCGACCATGAAGCTGAACACAGTCAGCAACATTTACAGGTTCAATGTCGATTTTTGCCGATTTTTGCCAAGTTTTCGTCGATTTGGCATTTTTGTAGGCAATATTTAGCAATTTTTGAGCAATAATTGTTTAAATTTGTTTTTCGGTGCAGCTTTCAATTTGATACTCACCGAGTTGGGTGAAATTTACCAAAATGTTTTACCTTGGATGTATGTTGTCTATATATTTGAGATTCTTTTAGGGCCTGTTTGGTTACATGAGTCTGGAGATTTCAAATCTATGGAATCATAATTTATAAAATTAAATGTTTGGTTGTGGAATGAAATCTGTAGATTCATTCTAAAAAACTATTTGATTGACGTGATTTTTGTGAATGTGCAAATGTATAGTTTTTTTGAAATATTTGGATTTCACCCCTTACCCATAAATCTACAGATTCACATTTTTAGTGTTAAAAGGTGAATCAGTAGATTTCATGAATCTAGAGATTTTTACAACCAAACGAGTATAATTCTCAGATTCATGAATCCAGAGATTTTAAATCTCTGGATTCATGTAACCAAACAGGCCCTAAAGCAACCTCCTAAGTAGACCTATAAATGAATCGGATTTGGTTCGGATACACTAATATCCAAATCTGAATCCGCCAGAAATTTAGAGAAGGCATCCGAATTCGAATCCATAATTTTATTGGATATTCGATAATTTGATCCAATAAACTATTCAATTATTGATTGGTGATTGTCATTTTTTTTTCTTTTTGATTTCCAATTTTCGAATCCGATTATTAACCCCTTTTCTAGAGAAAATTATTTAATACTTCACTCTAACCGTTTCTAAGTCCGATCCGATAAGCAATTATCCGAATCCGATTGCTTAGCGGACGGATATTGATATTTTTCAATAAGAAAAAAATTCTAGATACGGACGTCTTTAAACGAATACGAATACAAATTTGGAGTTGAATTTCGGCTATCCATTTATAGGTCTATTCCTAAGCTTGTTGAGAAGCTTCTCCTGCATGAAGAAAACCCAGACTATATGTGGTTATTGCTAAACTGGATTCTTGTCATCAGACCTCTGAAAGATTTCAATTTATGTTAATTAATTCAAATCGGCATGTTTAGATATTTCTTGAGACAGAGTACTAAGAAGAGGAGGGTGCAAAACTAAACCATTAGGAACAACAGCTCTTTAAATTGCAAGCCTACTCATACAATGAAGTACCATATCATGTGTTTCTTATTCCAATTAAAGAAACCCCACTAAAAAGAACTCCTTTGCATAAACGGCCACATAAACAGTCCGAGTGAATATGCAAATCAACAGCTCCTAAGGAGAAGCCCAAAATGATGCCATCTCTAATGGCTTCAAGTTCAACTAAAGTTGCTGAAGCTTTACCTGTAGTTAGAGCTCTCCTTGGTCTCCAATCATCTTTAGATTGGATGTGCTTCAGTTTAGTTGTAGATATTTTGAAACGTTGTTCTCTTTTTCCTAGGGTTTCTTTTAGTTATATTCTTAGACTTGGCAATGGTTTTGCTGATTTCCTTGCTAAAGGTGCTCGCAGGTTTTCTCTGGTTAGATCCTAGTGGGGTATTTCACCTTTGTTTATTGTGAATTCCTCTTGGATGTATAGGTCTTTTGACCTAAACTCTTTCATTTAATATAATTGTTGCTTTTTTGTTTTGGCCAAAAAAGAACCATTGTCACGGATCTTTCACACCTACATAAATTAAATTTTTTGCAGGGAGGATGGATTTGAATACAACCCAAAGCATAAGCTGCGATGAGTCAATAGAGTATATATCAATCTTGAAATCAAAGTGTGGTTAAGGGATGTAAAGGTAGTGCAATCTTCTATACGCAACAAACTTGCAACGATCTAGTTTGTGGAAAGACTTAAGGGAGTTTTTGTAACACTCATGACAAAAGCATAGTCTTGGCATTTCGTATTGATATTCAAATAATTATAGTTAAAGGCCGAACTAGTATGAGATTAACATACTTATTAGAATTAATTTATTAATTTCAATCATAAGTTGAAGATTAATTAAATGGTTAACAACCACCTTGAATAAAGAAAGGGGTCTAAGGTTCAATGCCTCATAGATACATAAATGTAGGTGTGGGAATTTAAGAGGAGAGAATATTGAGGAATATTAAGGGGAGAGAGAAGATGGATGGTGAAGACGTAATATTGGTGAAAATTTGGAATTTAGGAAGAGAAAATATTGAGAGGAGAGAGAAGATAGATGGTGAAGACGTAATATTGAGGGGAGAGAGAAGATGGATGGTGAAAATATAAAGTTGACGGTGAATATATTAGACAAGAGATTGAGAACCCATATTGATTAAGCAAGAATAGAGACGAAAGATAAAGGTGCAGGGAAAAGAAGAAGATAATATAGAGACTTGAAGGTGTAAGTACAATCTTCATACTTTTAACATGTTATTGTTTTCTTTTTTTACGGTCAAGTTTATAATTTTATATGACTTCTTAGTGATTGATTCTTTTCTTTAATTTATAATTTGATTTTGAGTATGAATGTGTTTTAGATGATGTTAGATTTACATAATTTATTAGTAATTGATTTGTTCTTTTTTTTAATATGTGGTTTTAAGTATGAATACATTTTAGATTATGCCGTCTGAGATTATCTTTGATTTATTAGCATTTTGTTTATGAGTATAAATATATAAATATATATATATATATATATATATATATATATATATATATATATATATATATATATATATATTTTAGATTTTGTTTTATGAGATTATCATGATCTACTAGTAATTTATTTCTTCCTTGAATTTACTAATATATTCTATAAGCATGGATGTATCTTTAGATTTATGTTTTATTGGGTTGTTTATTGTTGTATTATGTATCAATTAATAATGGACTTTATTAAAAATTCATGTTTCCATATGTCACATGTCATGATTATATTAGCATTATGTGTAATGTTGAGTTAGTAAGTATTTTGGATGAGAATGTATGTAAAGGTTGAGTAACAAGCGGCATGTAACGGCATGGAACATACATTGATTCCAAAATATTCAGTTAGGGTAGGTAAATGTTGGGCTGTTTAACACGCGCAAGCCAAGAAACAGCATGTGACATCTTATTGATCTTAGACCATATTAGGGTTGTAACGCACGCAGACCATGTAACGACATTAAACATACATTGAGTTTGAAAATATTTGGTTAGGTAGATCGATATTGGGTTGTGTAACACGCGCAATCCATATAACAGCATTGGACACCCTATTGACTCTAGACTAGTGAGGCAGTGAGGGTATGTATCTTCTTAGCAACATTGAGTCTCATTAATATCATTGGGCATGTCATGACTTCCTTCTTTTTCTTTTTTTTTTTTTTTTTTTTTTTTTTTTTTTTTTTTTTTTTTTTTTTTTTTTTTTTTTTTTTTTTTTTTTTTTTTCTTTCTATTTTATACATGTTAGTTAATTTTATTTGTATAAGATTTTTATTTAATTAAATATAAAGTATAAAAAGAAATGAAATTATGATATGTATTATGTTGTACTCCCCATTACTTTTACAGATAATGAACTTGATAAAAGGGATGATGGATATTTAGAGGATGAAGATCAAGATATGTCTACTACATTTCTTAGAATAGATTAATGTTGAAATTTTTTATTGGTTGTAATTCTTGGCATTTAGATGTTTATTTGAATTTTCATCAAAACTATGAGACAATTTATGGAAGTGTTTTAGATTTATATTTGAATAATTTTCACTACGATCTATTATATTCTTGGTGGATTTTATTTATTTACATTGTTTATAGATAACCCTCTTAGTGTATTTTGGTTCACTACCTAAGTAACATCGATCATTGATCAATGACGGCTTTCTCCTTACAAGGAGATTGGGGCATTACAAATTTAAGGCCTTTCTAGTATCTATTCTCATTCTCATTCTAAAGTTTTGCTATTTTTCATCATTTTAAAGTGTTTGGCATTTGTTGTCGCAGAATCTCCTCCTTCTAGTTCGACCACAAGAATCTTGGAACCACTACCTACGACCAAGTAGACAAGTGAAAGTGGGCCGCCTTAGGGGGCTGGAAGCCACCTTCAAAAAGTAAGTCAGATTCTGGACCACATGAATCCTTCCAAAAAAGGGGCAAATTAAATGAACTTGAGAATGTTTTCTTCAGTAGGTATAGAGGTTAATGCCCCTCTCCCCTTTTCCGGTTTACCATTATATAGAAGAAGCTAGACCCAGAAGATCCATCTTCACCTTCTCCTCCTTCGTCCATCTCCTTGGGACAATCTTGTAGAAGAAGTTTGGTGTTTGAGGACATGTTTTATGAGGGTGGCAAAGGGCCCTGCCAAGTGTCCCCTCCATATGGGACTTGTTTTCCCTTGTGAAATGACCGAAACCCAGACCCGAAGATCTGGGCATTACGTGTGTATCATCTAATAAGTGTTGTTCATTTAATGTATAGGTATGGTGCATTAAATGCTGAATTTAATGCCTAGGCACGCATGACCTCTTTGTGGGGAGGTATGGTCTTGTCACACCTTCTTTGTGAAGTAAGTGCCGACAAGTACACCGAAGATTTAGGTCAGGCCCATCACTGCCAACTAGCGAGCACATTTCAGCGATTCCTCTCATAGATACCTTTGGTTCAACCAGCGATTTTTAACCGTCTTTTGGCTTGCCTTTGGTCCAATTGATTCGGTGCTTCGGCTCAACCGGATAAGGAATTTCTTGTCACAATAGCATCTATTCTCAACCTTATTTTTATTTAGAGCAAATTGCACTGGCACCATAAAATGCAGGCTTTAAAGCACTGACACGCCATTTTCATTGGACATATAGTCCAATCTGTTGCTTACAACTGTTAAATCATTGTTTTTTTTTATTTTATTTTATATACTAGTAATGACGCACGTGCATATGCACGTGTGATGTGCCTCTTAACCAGACGAAAACTCAATTGAGAGAATCTCCAATGTCATCATCACCTTCCTAGTGGAGATACAAAATATAATCTCCATTGTTAATAAGAACTTGGACAAAAGAAGCAAGAAAAAAAAAAAAAAACCCAAAACAGATAACAGAGAACCAAAGTGAGTTTAGGCAAATAAACCTGCTAAAGTAATCGAAACATGAAGTTGATGATGGGTTTTCTTCCTTTTATATATATATATATAATTCCAAAAATATCCCTATCAAAATCTGACGAAAAAACTCAACTACGCCATCGTCTTCATCAATACCTTCACCAACGATGTAAAAACCTATTCAAATCTAGAAACTCAACTTGGCCCTATCTTCCTTCTTCACTTATAAAAGCTAGAATTGCAAAAGCAAAATAGAAAATAATTTCCAAGGTAATGAGAAACGGCCTTCCTCTGCTATTGATGATGTCGATTATGGATCTTCAAGGTTGAGCAAGAAGAGCTGGTGGAGGGATAAGGAGATGAGAAAGTTCCATCTTCAGGCACAGGAAATATCAATGTTTCGTGAAATTTACAAGAAGGTGGAAACCAAGCAACGACAAATGGTTGAATTGGAAAAACAAAGGATGCAAAGCACTAGAAATTTGGAGTTTCAAAGAATTCAGTTTTAACACCTTTGATGGTAGGCTCAGAGTGTATTAATGCTGACGGAAATTTAATTTATTTTTGGGAATGCCAAGTGGCATCCAACTTAAGTCGAACAAAAAGAAAGAAGACTACTTGCAGTTCTCAACTATGCTCTGTGAAATCCCCCGGATTCCTGACCCTTTAATCCATGGTTTTCAGGACTGCGAACTGAGAGCTCAAGTAGACAACAACTGTGGACCATTCGAGTTAAGCCCAGAAGTTTGGAAATGGACCCCATGGTAGTGGATGACCCTACAGATGACCCGGCCACTCTTTAAGAATTCAAAAGGAGAGAGAAGGTTAATCACGAAGGCTTTAAGAGGATATTTCGGCGCGTCCAAAAACCAATGGAGGGAGACTCAAATGTTAAGGTAAATATACCAATGTGTAGGCCATGAAAAGACCATTCGGGATGACGGAATTGAAGGGCCGGTTGACCGGATTGGTCCAATCACCCCCTGCCCAGTTCGGGGTAAAATGGGTATTTCAGGAATTAAAAATCTTATTTTATGTTTCCACTATTCATAAATGCATTATTTATGCTAGAGAGGTGTTGAGGGCCTAGGAGAGGAGAAACCCAAGAGATTTGGTGATTCCTTTGCTTGTGGTGACTCATTAAAGCTCGAATCGTTGTAATAATGATTAGAAAGGTGAGTGTTCTTGAAAACTCTTTTTTCTAACCTAGTTTTAATGGTGTTTATTAGCAATAAATGTTAGCTTATGGTTGTTGGAGTTGTTAGGTTGTATTGAATGATCCCCCTTGTTTCTCTTTGTGTCTCCCAATATCTTTGGGAGTTGGTTGTGATTTTCATTGGAGACCTAATTGGGATGTTTGGATGGTACTTTGGGAACCCTAATATTGTTAATTTGAAGGCCTCAAAGTCTCATTTCGAATCGGAGCCAAAATCGGGGTTTTTTATCACGATCATTCTGGCGGCGGGTTGACTAGCCAGTTGACCGGTCTTGTAAACCTATCCAACCGGCCATATTTGGGGGTGTGTATTTTGGTCCTCTTTACCCCTGATCGATCCCCGATTGTTACTCACTTTCTTATGTACCTAAGGTTCTTTTGGTATAATTGCACTACCTTTGGTGAACCTTTTGGGACTTTGAAGAGCATTATTAACTTTAAAAAGGTGAGGAAAATAGTTAACCATATCTTGTGTAATTGTTGGTGTAATTTGAATCTTCACTAATATTGTTAGTATACTCCATCATAAATTGTGTGTAACTTTGCATGAACAGAAGGTAATGTTATTCTATGTTTGTTTCTACATTCAAATTTCATGAATTGAGATATGGGAATGATGTAAATGTGTGGATTCAATTGTGGGAGCTTGTCCTCTTTACGTATATGCCAACTACGGTTTTGGGTTCCCCCATTACCCTAGTGACTTTATATATATATATATGCACTTAGACCTAAGTACATGATACTAGGTGTCTAGTTGTGTTGTCTAGGTAACCCCATGAGTGCTACTACCCTCTAGTAGGGGTATTGAAGCTGGTTGACCCGTGATGTCAATGATTGGGTCCTTTGAGCATCAATCAGGCCCACTGCCATCATGAGATGGTAGGATTGCATATGTATAGATAGTGTTTGGGCTCGTGTCACTTTCAGCGCGATGTGCGATTTCCGTGGGGAAGCCAAGAGAGCATCCCCTATACATATGTGGATGACCACAGGGTTAAGGAATGGAATACAACAAATGCCTCTCGTTGAAGATCTCATTTCTAGGTGGATAAGGATATTGGACCAACAGATGCCTCCCATTGAGGAATGATATCCGGACCATATGTAGTACAAGACCATATGACCATGCATTGGGCCTAGAGTTATCCTTGACACGCACTAGAGGATTGATGTGACTTGACCCAACAACCGCAGAGAACCCAATAGATGTCTCTTGTTGAGGGAGAGGGTGTATAGTTTAATGCGTGTCTACCATAGAGACCTCATGATTAGAGTTAGAAGCATGATTGCATATTCATTTATTATTCATCTTATTATTATATGCCAATATATTCATTGTGGAGAATTGTGAATGGATGCTTGATACATGATTAGGTTGACCTCACTGAATTCTATTGAACTTAATCATTTATATACATATATGTTTTTAGATCTTGCCACAGGTTATGAGGACTCCATTTAAATGAAGAATCCGTCGCAGGCAGAGTATTTTGAGGGAGCGTCCTGCGAGGAGGTGGACTCGCATAGAGCTTCGTATCACACCCCACCCAGCTGGATCCGATCATACCATAATACCCGTGGGGGTGATACACTGCAGGATCTTGGTTCAGTGAAAATTCTATACAAATATATGAATATAGCATAATCAAAAGGACAAGAATAAATCAAGTTCAAATATCAAGTTATCAAATCTGAAATATTATTTACAATCATCCGAGACTTCAAATCAAAAGTTATGAACATCAGAGTTTTGAAAAGAAAAGTAGTTTGTTTGCAGCGGAATAACTCTTAAGGAAAATCTCTAATGGAAGGCAACTCCATAAGAACAATCCTAACACAAGCATGAAGCATCATGTGCGTCCACATCTTCTCCAATCATGCCCTCATGGTAATCTACCAGCAATGGATCCTCCATGGAAGTGGGGTCCTCATATCCTATAGAAAAGTCTAAAGAAACATACACACATAAAGGAATGAGTTACACATAACTCAGTGAGGTTAACTAACATTCATGTCATACATTCAACCACAATTTCCACATCATGTCCACAAGATGATAAAGTAAGTAATAACATTAATATAATAAATACATGATTATGATATTATGCTACTAACTCTATCATAAAATCTCAAGGGTAGACACACATTAAGTTTAAACATCAATCTCCTTTGGAAGGTCTCAGTCACTCTCCCTCAACAAAAGTCGTCTATTGGATTCTCTGCGGTTGTTGAGTGAAGTCATGTCAAGCCATGGTTGGGGTATAAGTCCCCACTCTCACATCACCGTTTGGTATGAGATTTGGCACATGTCAAGGATAACCCTTGGCCGAATGCAAAGTCATATGGTCTCATACTACATATGGTCTGGATATCTCCTCTCATGCCTAATGCCCTTTGGTTCGATACCTTCTCACCTATGAATGGTATCATCAACGGGAGACATCTGTTGGATTCCATTCCTTAACCCAATGGTCATCCACATATAATGGACATGATACTTTCCATGTCCTCTCACGGGTTGGTTACCGGTCTTGAGTGCCTAGGAGCCCTTATCTATTATGTGCAACCCTACCACTCTATGATGAGAGTGGGCTTGCTTGACACTCGGGACTCAACCACTGACATCACAGGTTAACCGGTTTCAATACCCCTACCAGAAGGGTATTAGCACTTATAAGAATACCTAGCCCAACACTTCTAGACTCCTAACATTCATATATTTAAGGTCTAGATGCAATCATATAAAGTTGCTAGGGTAATGGGCGGACCCAAAACCCTAGCCGGTAAAAATAGAATAAGAGGAATAATCCCATTCAATGTCATTCATTCTCATAAATTCTCATATTGATAATATAAGATTCAAAAGAATGAATAATATACATTCATATAATCTTACCTTCTATTCGCGCCAAGTCACACACAAGCATATCATGATAAATATCAACTAAAACAATTTATATCACTAATGGAATGAAAATAGTAATACTTGAACATACAAGACATGGTTATTTTATTCCTCACCTTCCAACTTGATTTCATTCTTCAAAGTCACAATTTTGCTCACAAGAATCAATGGTTATACTAACAATAAACCTAATCATGTAAGAGAATTAATAGATATTAATTAGAAATCAATTGGGTTTCAAAAGAGTTCCCAAAATCACCCTACAAAACCCAATCTGTCATATGAGTTCAAACCCGTCGTTCTCAACCTAGTTTCGGTGAAAAGTCATTATTTCGCCACCAATTCGAAGTCGAATCAAAACAAAACTTTGGGAATGGCTAATTGGCAGAAATAGAGTCCTAAAGGTACCATCAATTTGACCCAATTCGTTCTAAATCAAAAAAAACTCCCAAATTTGGCTCTCTTAAGTGCCTGCAGGGTCTCTTGAGAGCCAAAATGCAAAATCATTTGCAACGATTCACACAAATTATTCACAAACTAGAGGGAAACATAAATACAACTATCTATGAACATTCAATATACCTAACATGCTTCAACTACCGAAATCCAACATTTATTATGAAAAAAACTTTACAAAGCTATGTTTAAAGAAGAGGGTTTGAAGGATTCTCACCTTTTCCAGTGTTCTCGCAACAATCTGGGTCACAATGCGCCTTCGAGTGGATGAAATCCACTCTTCTTCTTGGTTTCTCCTCTTTCCCAAGCCTCAGCCCCACTCTAGCATTAGAAAATGCATTTAGAGGTGAGTTGAAACATAAAATAGGATTTCTAAACCCAAATTCCCAAAACTACCCTGAACTGGGCAAGGGGCGGTTGAACCACCATTCAACCGGCCAATCGACCGGTCCATGTTTGCCCCCCCATCCAAGGTCTGATTCTGGTGATTCTCGGCTTGAATGAAAGTTCTTTCAATTATCTACATTTGGATATATTTACCTCATTGTTTGGATTCTCCATCGTCAATCTATGGATGTGACAAAATCATCTTTTAACACCGTCGTGGTTGATCTTCTCTCTCCTCTTAAACTCTAAGAGAGATGTCGAGTCATCACTAGGGTCATCCACCATCATTGGGTCCACTTCCGAACCTTCCGGCTCGACTCGAATGGCCCACAGTTGTCACCGACTCGAGGCCTGGGTTCGCGATCCTAAATCATGGGTTAAAGGGTTAGAAATCCGAGGGATTTCACACTTCGTGCCCGTGCCTAGATTTCTCCTGTGGAGTTGGGTACCTATGAATATCCGGCAATGTTTATGGAGACAATGGCATCCCTTGTAGCCCTATTATGTCATTGCCATTAAGCCTATAGAGAGGCACGATGTCGTTTTCCATCGAAGAATCTAGATTTCTGCTATAAACAATTCTTTTCTTTAAACTCTGATGATTTAAACTTGATAAACGTTGAATAATGTTTTAACTTTAAATTTTTAGATGACGGTAACAATATTTGATAATTTGATTTTTATAACTTTAAATCTTGGGCAAAGGTGAGTCGTTACTCGTTAGGTTAACATACCAGAGAAACAAAAGGCAAGAAGAGGAATTGTGGCTCAGGGCATAATGAATAATAAGTTTGATAGAGAAGGGTAGATGAAGTCTTTTCACTCCATCACACATAAGGGTATGATAGTCTTTATGATTGTACAACTAACCATTCTAACAAAATATGACCTGTGTTTTTCGAACATAAAGTGGGGTATCAGTGCTTTAAGACCTGCATTTTGGGATGCCAAAGCAATTTGCTCTTTTATTTAAAAGAACAGAAAAATCCTAAAAATAAAGTCTAGTACGGATTATGGGTGAGAAATTCAATCTCCTCGTTTATGCTCAAGTCCACTTAAATTTCAAAATTAAGGTAAGGGTAAAATGGTCAATGCACATTCTTTTGGACAATCATGTTTTTTCTCCCTTTTCAAAACTCTCAAACCCTAAATCACTATAACCACAAGAATTTCCCTCTTGTTCTCCGCAACTCTTCTCAAAACTCGATGGTTGGAGATTGCTCAAATAAATTATGTCATCTTATGAGGTATTCCTCAAATCAATTCGTCTTATTCCCTTGGTTGCTGATTAAATTTTTGTAAGAAAAGCATTGGGAGATGTAAAAGATCACGATTGTAGTGAAATTTTTTTATTTATGGAAAGAAGGACGATGTGAAACTAAAATCTATAAATAAGAGATTTTTGTGTAGCTCTCTCCAATCAAAGGTTAACATAAATTGTGCTTTCTCGCCTGTAGTTTCCGATTCTTACTACCCCAAATCAAGAACATGTATTCTAGTGTTGATAAATGGTGTGTTCTTAGCAAACCCAAATTGGTTATGCAGACGGTCATTCCCAAAACTCAAAACACACCTTCTAGAGTTGGGAAATAGCGGTGATGAACATCGGACGGCCGTCACTGGCATTTGATTCAACGAAATCGATAATTCGAGATTGTGAATCTCCAATTTTTTATGGATTAAGGCCGCCCCAGCAGCAATGCTTTTGTTTGATGCATTTTTTTTCTTATAATTGTTAATATTTTGATTAGTAGGGCGTTTTTGTATCAATTTATATAATTTTTTCTAGTAATTTTCATTTTGACATACTAAACTTATTTTCTATTTCTTAATTTATTCTCAACAAACGTCTTAACAAATCATTTTTCATTTTGACAAAAAAAATGAATTCTTGTACTCATTTCTTTTGAATAAGCATAATAGAAAATGAGAAATGACACCAAAAGAGCCTTATTAATGGAAAACAATAACCAATCAAATTTAGTTGATGGGTATTAGTGATATCAGATAGATTTGTCTTTTAACATTCCAAAATAGATTCTTTGGACTTTATTACCGTTTTACAAAACCATAAGTCATCAACACTTTTTTTTATTTTTTGGTAAATAGAATATTATATTAAATTATTATGTAAAACACCTAGGTGTAAGATACCCAACACCAAAGGAATAGATTGAGCCTTCCTTGCCACTTGCCATGGCATCTGCAAAAGACTTAGACACCCTTGATAGATGATTAAGTCTACGTAACTCAAAAGGCTTTATTGCATTGGTGTATCAACTAGTACATGGTGCACATCCAAAAGGCTTTATCCTCTTCACTTCTCTGAACTCTTTCCCCTTTCTCCTTCTTCCCCTTTCTACTTTCTCCACCGTTTTCCTTTTCTCTTTCCCTATTTCTTGTGGATGCTTTTTTTTTAAGCAACTACCTCGGATATGGAAGTTTTGATGTTGTGTGCCCCTGCTGTAGCCTTTATACTACTGCTTGTTGTCATTGTCACAGCTCGACTTTCTCAGCCAAAGCCTCTACCGCAATATCCTCCGACCACAGATTTGACGAAGGAAAAGTCGTCGTTGCTGAAGTATGAAATCAAGTGGCGGAACTTCTCTGCACGTCCGACTTCCCATTCGATCTAATAGTTGTTTAAACTTGTAGTTGCTTTGCCTTTGTGGCGTATTATCTCTCCGCCCTTGTAGTGTGTTAGTCTCCGCCTTTGTGACGTGTTTTTGCCTATTTGGGCGTTTGTGATGGAGGATGTGTTTTTCGCATCTTTTGAGCTTATTAGTTGTTGTTGTATTTATAGCTTTATTTCTAAGGTTTTATTGGGCTTGATCCATACATTAGCTTAAATGACCCTGTCTATAGTATGTATGAAAGTTTGGTCAAATTCTGCTCCTTAGTTTCGAATGTTTCTGTTCGAGCCTTTTGTTTTCATGCTTCTATATTTCTATTTTTCTTTTTTTAGTGTGTTTCTATATTTCTTTCTCCAATTTAATGATTGAAGTTTGTCTCCTTACCAAAAAATAAAAGAACCAGGCATGCCAGTATCTGCATCTTGATTGGATTTTTCTGTGGTACATAGAAACGAAATCCCCACGGACAAAAAAAGACAACGACAAGGTTAAGAAAGTCACCTCTCAGTGGAGAAATTGTGGGTTCAATCCTTACCGGCGGCATATGTAATATCTCTATCCCCAATTTCCCTATATATAAAAGGCGTCTTTGTTAAAAATAAATAAATAAAACAGGGTCAGATCAGGCTAAGCTGAGCTCAACCCAAGAACTCACCATGGCCCATACCCACTAATTAGCTTAAATGTCGTTTTCTAGGGATTTACCTTTGACGAGAAATGACGGAAAGCAGCCCAACAAATAAATGGGCTTTGCTGGGCCTTCTTTGGGCATGGGTTTCCAAGTCCAATGCGATAGATCTTAAGAGGGATGTACGGCTGGGCCCACCTTACTCCATAAATATTACATATTTATGACGCGTGACTCGAGGGACCCTCGGTCGATATGTAGATCTTAACGCTTTATTAGATTTTTCCTCAGGTGAGTCATGAGTGTGGGGTTTGGAAAAATTTAAACATCATCCAAGATAATTGGCAAAATATATATATATATATATATAACACATCAAAATTTTATTAAATTGATAGTAAAATTTTAAAATATCTTTTAAATTTGTTTATAACATATTTTATCAACAAATTTTGTTAAAGTCTATGGTTACATAATTTTTTAGTTTATAAATTATTATTAATATATTGTGACTAATAGAATCTTCTTCCATTTTCTTTCTTCTATTTAAAAGAGGAAATGAAAAATCCATGGCCTCACTTAACATAGATTTCATTACTTGGATTGTAGGCATGTAGAGCGAAACAATAATTTAGCGTTAGATGGAAAATTAAAGATTAGTTAATTCATAAGGCTCAATTCTTGTCCACATCATCAATAATTAAAATTTGGCAACTGCCTTTTTTTGATGATGCAACTGTCATACCAAATACTTCGTGTTGTTCTTACACAAATAAATAAAGAAAACATTTATGAATATACTAATTAAATAATGAAAGGTAGAAAATATGAAGACATGCACATGATCACACTCCTGCCCGAGGATATCGATAAAACCCGCCACAAACCTACCTTAAGCCCTTAGTCCCATTTTTTGGGTTATAAATTAATCCGTCTGATAGGGTCGGGTCGGGTTCGATTTAACCCTCACGCTAGCCCAACCCAACCCTATGTCAATTAATTTAGTTAAAAATGTTTAACCAAAAAACAAAAATTAAAATTTATGTTTAGGTTTAAATATCAAGTATCCCACTAACCCTAAATATCTAAATATATTCTACGATATCATACATTTATCTTTTTTTCCTCAGTTTCTCTATTACTCTTTTTCAAGATAAGGTGTTACCAACAATCCATCTTCATTTATGTTGACTACTTAGATATAGTTGCTACAAAAATCCTTCTCGATCTCCTCAGCACGACAACCTGCACAAACATGCTCAACCAGATAGGTCGAATTACGTCTCCAACGGGTAAGTTAGCAAGAAAAGAGAACCAATTAAGATCAGAGACTGAGATCTCAATTTCTACCTACCTTCCTCTCCCTTTTTGTTCCCTTTATATAAGTTTCCACTTGTATGTTGATAGAGTCTCGCTTAGACTCTTATTGAAGATTCTAATTTGGACTCTAACAAGTGGATTTCTATTTCTATAGTGTGGAGTCTTATCTTAACAACCCAAAGAAGTTAATACTGCTCGTCTTGAGGCTTGATCTTTAACTTGCATTCTGGTCGAACCATTCACCACTCAAACCCTCCCAACTTCTTGAGTTGAACCATGGTCTGTATTCGGTCTGAAATGTGGCCGGTTCGTTAAGAAGGTCGATCATTAACATAAGCCCCCTAGTCACTAGGTATCGATGGTTTCATCCATGATCTGAGGGACTATTTTTCTCCCGGGCAATGTACAGTTGTCCGACTATTATGGGTATCGTGCTCGTTCCATGCCTTGGATATTGAAAAGACACATTTAGTGCTAGTCATTTCCTACACGCGTTAACTGGTGGACTCTTTCTGAGAATCACACTACTCACGACACATGGCTTGTCACATCTCATCAAATTATGATTACTTTTTGTAATTCGAAAAGTCCTTTGATCTTGACCGTTCATCTGTTGACCATGTCCTTTGATCTTGACCGTTCATCTATTGACCATGTGTTCCCTTGGATGGGAATCTTGTGGTATTTTAAAGGTCATTGAATCTTCGCCGTAGATGGAAATTTCTCCTGATCCGTTGGATGAGAATTAGTCAAATGGTCAAATGGTCTCTTCTTCTCATTTCTATCTATCACTTCAGTGAACAGTGTTAGCCTATGCCTTCTACAACCGTACGGTGCTGCTCATTGGTGCTTCGTCTTCATCATCCTTAGAGTTCTTTCAAACAAAATTAGTGAGTTTTCCATCTTCTTTCACTTTGTTTCTTCTTATTTCGTTTAAGACTCACAACTTACCATGAATTTTTACTTTCCTTTAATTTTCATGTGTTTTTGTTGGTGTCTCCCTCTTGTTATTCTTCATAAATGCTTCTCCCTTCTCTGCCATACACTTTTAGGAAACCATGGTTGTTGTTAAAAGAATGAAAACCGTAGTTTCCAAACCTAGGAAGTATTTCTCAGAGGAAAAACCCTCAAACTCTACAACCGTGCAGCGAACAGTTAAGAGAGGTTAAGCAGTGTGCAAATGATCGGTCCAATGACAGTTCGATATCACTATCTAGCCGAGATCAACCAGGGAATGACAAACAAGAGTCCAAGCCGAAATCTCGGCCTCCACCGAAAATGTCGCTTTAAGTGCTCAGGCTCGGTTCAAAAGCTGAGAGAAAACGCTGGAAAAATAGCTTCACTCTCGAGGAGTACAAGTTAGAACAGAATAAGGATTTGGCCCCCGACCACATAGATTATGATCCGACCACATCAGGTTCGGAATTCCAACATTTAAGCATGATCGAGGAGAGACTGTTTTATTCGTCAAAAACATGAAATTTCTCGCCAATATATACTTCGTGTTCCCTCTCTAGAAGAGAGAGCTAACGCTCCCCGACCAGGAGAGTTTCTATTTATGAGGATGCTTTTAAAGGCGGTTTTCGTCTTCCCGTCCAAGCTTTGTTTAGAGAGATCTTGATTCATTTTCGAATGTGTTTGGATATGTTGGCACCAAATAGTTGGCACTGTAATATGTTTTTGGGGTTTTTGTCAAGGTCGGGAGGTTAGGGTACGACCATCCTTGGCCCTTTTTCTTCACTTTTTTATGGCGAAGAAACAAGAGCAAGATGGTTGGTTTTATTTGTCTAAACGTACCTCCTCTCAATGCGGTTGGGAGGGAAACTTCGTTGGAAATGGCACACTCCCGTCTAACACAAATGGGTGGAGCTCGAAGTTTTTTTTTTTCCGACCCCCATCTGAACCTTCCTTTCCAGTCTTTCGGGTCCAAGGACCGGCCGGAGGATCTAACGACATTCCCGATCATTCTAAAGACGAGGAGCGAGTCAAGGGGCACATTATCCATTTACCCACAGAAGATAAGAACCTGTTCGCCATTAAAGGCCATTGCCCGGAATAATCCAATGTCTTGCATCACTGGCGATTTCTTCCTGGTGAGTTACTTACTAAAAGTTTTTTCTTCTTTTTCACATGTCCCCTTGGTCGGTATTTGATGTTCACTCGGCTTTTTTGTAGTGTTGCTGAATCCCAAGGAGTTGCGCCCGAGAACTAATGAAGAAGTAGAGGAGGCTAAAACTCATTGCCCTACCAAGCCTGAGTGCTCAAGATCAACAAGGAACAAGCCGACTCCAGCCCCCAAATTGGCTCAAAAAAGGGGGAGTTCAAGGAAAAGTTCCCTCGGACCTCCCATCCTGACCAAAAAAGAAATTATCTGCTTCAATTGGTACTTCGTCAGGGGAGGTAGAAGTGGAACCCCTTCTCCCGTCCTCAAGTCCAACTCCACCATCTTCGAGCACTTCTTGATTCTTCAATCCTCTGTCCTTGCTAGTCTCTAACTCATGATTCGTATGTAGTCAATAATCAACAAAATGGAAAGACCATTGTTGGGATTGGATGTCCGGAGTGCTCCTTCCTGCCGATCAACAGTTTTTGAACAGGATTGGTCATCTAAGGAAGTACAACGTCACGACTCACGACTAAGTAAGTTAATCCATCTATTTACTTTTTGAGGATTTTTGTTTTCTTCCCGAGTATCAATACTTATTGAATGTTTATCAGGCTGCTATGTGGTTTAAATCAAGCATTGGGTGGTTCCTTGGAGGTCGTCCATAAAGATCATGTGGCCGTTCACCAACTAGGTGAGAAGGTGAAGGATATGGGTGTTCACCTATTAAACCTAAAAATGGTAATGACGCAAATCCAGGACTGGCTCATGGATCCCATTTGTTCTAGTTTTCTCAACTACCTGTTCCTTGAATAATTACCCAAAGGAAGGACTTTGTCAACAAATTTCTACTTAACCATCAATGAGGTATTTCTTTACTCTCTTTTCTTCTTCTCACTTGTATTTTCATTGAAAACTGAATTGTACTTTTCAATTTTCATTCATTTGTTGTATTACTCTCTTCTCTTTGGATGTTCTTGCATGCACTCCCATTTTACAACCCTAGAACTTAGCAATGTCTCTTTCACTTAGTTATTTTTTCGGTAAAAAGATTTTAATGCAAGATCCTATGGAAAACACGTGGGGACACTTACTGAATCATCTAACCAAGGAGTGGTGTTTGGCCAAGTTGTCTAGCACAGGATTGAAAGAATGTCACCTTTGCTAGATTATTGGCCATAACATTGGCCCCTCTAGGAACATAAGAAAAAATACAGCTTGTAAAGTTTAGAGGACATTGCACTGGCACCCCAAATGGAGGCCTTAAAACACTGACACTCCACTTTATGTTTAAAAAGCACATAGACCCCAAAATTGGATTTTCATTGGATATATTTGTTAAATTTATCACTAAAAACCTTTCAGACACTATTTATTATAGAGACATATTTGAAAATAAACAGTAATTTAATTGTTTTCAGTGATAAATTTGACAAATATATCCAATGAAAATCCAATTTTGGGGTCACTGTGCTTTTTAAACATAAAGTGAGGTGTCAGTGCTTTAAGGCTTCCATTTTGAGGTGCCAGTGCAATTTACTCTAAAGTTCAATGCAAGATACAAGATATCTAAGACCAAAGGTTGAGTACTCAATGTAATGGGCTTTATTGTGTCTTTGAGGATTAAACTCAACTCCAAACTATCATATTCAACCACCACATTTATGAGGCTTAGCTCCATGGCTCCTTGAATCCCTCCTCGAATGGCTAATGTTTTCCCATCTCTAATATCAACAAAGTGTGTAGGAATGGACTTTGCAAGTAGGAGTCCTTCCTCATTTTTAATCACAAACCCATTAGATCTATTTATGGTTGCATTTGTGTTAACTCTACAAAATGCCTCTCTTTTTTTTTTTTTTTTTTTTTTTTTTTGGGGGGGGGCGGGTAGGTGTCCACGAGGTTGGTTCACAAACCTATTGCATTTCCATTGTGATGTTACTCGAGGATGATTTGACATCCATAAACTCCTGTGCAAATCGAGTGGCCCCTTACAATAACCTCAATTGGTTGCACATTGCCCCTCAAAAGATTCTTTTGCTTCGTGCCAACAAAATGTGCCACAAAATAAATGAAGCTAGGCATTCTAATCTCTTCCCCTCCTTATCAATCACAGAAAAAACTTTCCATTGTCCTATCCATTCAACAAGTGTCATGTTTG
The DNA here is from genome assembly GCF_041222555.1 of Hakea prostrata. Classification (NCBI taxonomy): domain Eukaryota; kingdom Viridiplantae; phylum Streptophyta; class Magnoliopsida; order Proteales; family Proteaceae; genus Hakea; species Hakea prostrata. The sequence continues at coordinate 68,328,738 of NC_142600.1, read as the reverse complement.
GGTTGTGACCAAAATTGATTGATAAAGGACTTCCCAAACCATATAGCTCGTGAAAAGGGGGAGTGAAGTAATACATGGTCCACGGTTTCTAGTTTATCTCTACGACAACTACATAGAGGATCTATATTCATGTTTCTTCATTGAAACCCCTCTCCACATGCAACACCACTTGCTACAGCTCTCCATATAAAACTTCTAATTTGGGGGAGGGTGTGGTAGTTCCATACCTTCGTAGATACCTCCGACCAAGAGTCCTTTTTTGAGGAAGAGGGTCGTCGCCTTTCCACCTCATCTCTCTCTGTCATGAGAAGACGATAAGCTGATTTAACTCAAAATATACATTTCCTATATTCAGCCCTTACCATCTTGTCTTCACTTGGAAACAAAGAGAGATGAATCCTCAATGTTGGTGTAGCTACATCGGGTTCAAAAATGTTCTCAATCAAGTCTTTCGTCCACACCTTTTCAGTAAGCTAAATCAATTGCTCCACCTTTTAGAGCTAGAACCTTACTCAAGCCCATGAACCCATCTTGATTAAGGGTGTCAATCGGTACGGTTTCGGTAATTCAGTACGGTTGGTACGGTACCAACTTTGAATAACGAAAACCAGAACCGTACCGTACCTTACCGAATTTAAATGGTACAGTAAGGTTTCGGTATTTACAAAATCGGTTTGGTACGATTTCGGTATTAAATCGGTACGGGAAAACGGTTTAAATACTATATCTAGTGCGGTACAATTTTGGTACGAATGAACTTATGTCACTTTTGTTATTAGTTCATTAAGATCCTAATGAAATTGTGATCAACCAATCGATAGAATTTGAAATTAACATGGATAAAACAAGTAAATCTAATTAATAGAGACAAAACAAGTAAATCTAAGAAGATGAGTGAATAATTAAACAAAAAATTGAAGTAGGGAATTAGGGATAGGGTAAAGGTAAAGTGTTTTAATTGTAAAATTACAATTTATATCCCTTAATTTGGTACAGTACCAATTCGGTACGGTTTCAGTACGTACCAACGGTATGAGTACCTAAAACCGGAACCGTACCGAAGAAATTCGGTTTTAATACGTATCGTACCGATTTTGAACGGTGCGGTGCGGTTTTAGACGGTGCGGTTCGGTACGGTTAAACGGTTTCGGTACGCAATTGACACCCTTAATCTTGATTGCCAAACATTCACTTTGTCACATTTCCCTATCTTCAATTGTAAGCCTTAGACTAGGACTTCCGTTCCTTCTAGAATACTCCTCCATCCCAATGAAGGATTGCTTCCCAATCTAGCTTCCATGCAAGATGTTTGCGGGTAGTATATGGCCTTCACATTCCACCGAATAAGGATTAGGATTCCTAAAACAACCTCATGCCGCTTTAGAAAGTAAAACACAAAGCCTCCTCTTTCTTAATTAAAAAGAGTTAACTTCTTCTAAGAGAATCAATGGATGCACTGCTTGTCTTCTTTACCTCTCCAATAAAAGGCATACCAATGCATTTACATTTATCTCTCACTGTCTTATGCTAAGGGGCATACCCATCCCTTTTTAAAGAGTAATCCAATTTATTAGTCAAACTTCCTATTACTAACACCATTAGTCTCCAGTTAATTTTTATTTTCCATTTCCAATACCCCACATCCTAAGTTTAAAAAGAAATCCATGAACCATTTCTCCCATCCATGAACCATTTCTCCCACCTTTTGATGATTCATGATTGGGAGAGGAAAAAAAATCACAGATGGTAGAGGAAGACAAAGAATGAATCAAGCATTGGGTTTTTTTGTTTAAGGTTATTATTGTTACTTTAAAATATGTGATTTTCTTACATTAGCATCAGTGTGTGTCTTTGATATATTTTTATCCTATAGGTGGTTTGATTGATAAATTGAATAACTTCGAGGTGACATTAATTTAAGGGGATAATTCATGGGTGGCACTAAAAATTCCCTTTTTAAAAGAAGTGAGAGATGTCGGGAATTCAAAAAACATTGGCATTGACTGTGTTTGTGGACACACAGAAAACCATTTCCTTTATTTTTCTTTAGGTTAACATACCAGAGGAACAAAACACAAGAAGGGGAATTGTAGCTCAGGGCATAATGAAAATAAGTTTGATAGAGAAGGGTTGATGAAGTCTTTTCACTCCATACATAAGAGTATAATAGTCTTTACGATTGTACAACTAACCATTCTAATATACCTGTGTGTTTTTCAAACATCAAGTTGGGGTGTCAGTGCTTTAAAGCCTCTATTTTGGGGTGCTAGTGCAATTTTCTCTTCTATTTAAATGAATAGAGAAATCCTCAAAATCTATAATAGATTGTCTGTTATGGATTATGGGTGAGAGATTCATTCTCCTCGTTAATGCTCAAGTCCACTTAAATTTCGAAGTTAAGTGAGGGTAAAATGGTCAATGCACATTCTTTTTTGAAAATCATTTTATTTCTTCATTTTCTCACTCTCAAACCCTAAATCACTATAACCCAGTCCACATAAAAGTTGTTAAGATTTGAAAATCTTCCGATGATCCTCGAGAAGATCATCTCTCTCCTTCCTAAGATCATGAAGATTCGAAAGCATTGTTATGATTTAAAAATGTGTTACAAATAGGATGAATTTCTCTACATGGTCCTTATTTTAATAGACCTTATGAATAGAAAATTTATTTGTCTCATATAATATATAATTTTTTTTATCAAATATATATATATATATATTCAAAAGACACATGCATGGAAATTGAGGATGGGTCACATTATAAATCTAGATGATTCCTTGGAAGAAATGTTTGAATCATTCTTTCATGTGAAAGCCAATTTTTCTTTGTTGTTCTTCTTCAATTACTAATTTGGTTTTTATTTTTATTTCAGATATTGAGACAGTCAAATACATGTTAGATGTATAATTTCTTGGTTACAAATTCATTTTTTGAAAATATGTGTTTTGGTGAAGTTTAGAGTTTTGAGTAATTGAATTTGCGGTGGTTCATGACTGTGGGGAGCTTTTAGTCATAAAGATTTTTGGAGGAAATAAAGGCACAATTAGAACTAGTGATGTATTGGTATGACTTCTATTCAAATACCAAGTAGAGGTCTCCTTATTTGATCCATTTGTGATTCTTCATTGTTTCGTGTTCTATTCTTCAGTGGATGACTGCTGGTAAGAGTATAGTTCAAGATGCCTTGTGGTGAAGGGGTCAATAGTGGATTGCAACTTTGGTCTTCTCCTAGGCCAATGCTTTAGAGACACTGAGCTCTGTTTTCGAACTCTAGAGACACGGTTGTTCATACGATACCTTCGTCAATAGCCAAACACATTTGCCGTCAATGGAGGTTAGGTGAAAAGGTTTGAACAAGCTAGAATGAGTCAATCACATATGACATAGAATAAGTCATGCTTGTCAGGGCGTCTGCAAAAGACTTGGACACCCTTGATAGATGATTAAGACTACGCAGCTCAAAAGGAAAAAAATGGAAACATCACTAGCAAGGACATCGCATGCATGGATGGTCGTGGGTGAAATCTCGACCACCCGATTTATATTTTCTTTTCTTTTTAATTTTTCAACCATACCTACCCGTAAAGAATGCAAAATGAGTGGTTGAGATTTCAACATTGACCACAAAAAGAGATCATGACCATACACAGGGTCATATCAGGCTAAGCTGAGCTCAACCCAAGAACTCACCATGGGCCATACCCACTAATTAGCTTAAATGTCGTTATCTAGGGATTTACCTTTGACGAGAAATGACGGAAAGCAGCCCAACAAATAAATGGGCTTTGCTGGGCCTTCTTTGGGCATGGGATGTTTGTCTGGGCCCACCTTAGTTCATAAATGTTACATATTTATGACGCGTGACTTAAGGGACCCTCGGTCGATGAAGATCTTAACGCTTTATTAGATTTTTTTCTCGGGTGAGTCATGAGTGTGGGGTTTTTAAAAAAAAATTTAAGAATCTCCAAGATAATTGATAAAAATATATATATAGACATCTCAAAATGATGTTAAATAAATTTTAAAAATATCTCTTAAAATTTCAATATAATACATTTCATCGACAATTTTGTTAAGGTCATGTTTACATAATTTTTTAATTTATAAATTATTCTTAATCTATTGTAACTAATAGAATCCTTCTGAAATGAAAAATCTTCTATTTAAAAGAAGAAATGAAAAATGTCTTGGCCTTACTCTAACATAGATTCCATTACTTTGGTTATGGGCATGTAGAGAAAAACAATAATTTAGGGTTGGATGGAAAGTTAAAGATTAGTTAACTCATAGGGCTCAATTCTTGTTCACATCATCAATTATTAAAATTTGGCAACTGCCTTACCAGATACTTGTGTTGTTCTTAAATAAAGAAAACATGTGTAAATATATTAATTAAATAATGAAAGGCGAAAAATATGAAGACATGCACTTGCCCGGGGATATCAATAAAACCTGCCCTAAACCAACCTTAAGCTCAGTCTAGTTTTAGTCCCATTTTTGGGTTATAAATTAATCAGCCCGACAACATTGGGTCAGGTTTCGGTTTTGCCCTCAGGCTAGCCCAACGCAACCCTATCTTAGTTAATTTAATTAAAAATTTATATTTAAGTTGGTTTAAAAATCAAGTACCCCACCAACCCTAAATATCTAAATATATTCCCATAAATTCCATTGTACTTTCATCTTTTTTTCTCTTACTCTTTCTCAAGATAAGGTGTTACCAACAATCTATCCTCATTTATGTTGATAACTTTAAATGTATATTATAGCTTTTTATATATTTATCTCCTTTGAAATTTTCTGAAATGAATCTAGTTAAGAATTGCTTTTGTAAATTTCATTTCATTAAATATTATGTTGCCTTAGAAAAAGTTTTCTATGGCCAACAATTAAGCACAAGGAATACGACGTACGTATCCTCCATCACAATCATTATTCTAAGGGCTCGGGCTTGGCCCATTCCTTAGTCAAGATGACCTTATTCTATTGTATGTATGACATTTGGTCAATTTCCATTCCTTGATTCGAATCGAACTTTATGTTTTTATGCATTTATCTTTTGTATTTCTATCTTTCTTTTGATGTGCTGTATTTCTTTTAAGTTCATGAATGAAATTTTTTAGCTTCCTACCAAAAAACAAAAAAGTACTGCTAGTTTATGATTTATACTAACCATGCCTTTATCACCCTACTTTTGCCTAGTCTTATCAATATTTTTTCTTCCAAAATACGTAGTTTTGATATTAATTGCTTTGTTTAAAATATTAGTAATTAATACTTTATTATTTTAGAAATTTTTCAAGGCCATCAGTTAATTGATTTATCAATGAGACATCCTATTTAGGAAAAGTATAACAATGACACCCTTTTGCTGTTAGGAAAGCATAGTTCAATGCTGATAGAAGCAAATTAAACTTTTCGAAACAACAATAATACCCTTGAATGGAAAACCCTACAATGGACTTATCTTCATCTTCCTCTACCTTCTGCAAGTATTCCTCTTTTTCAATTATTGCATCGTCTATATGAATTATTTTCTCCTATGAATATTTTTTTTGTTTTCCTCTCCTTTTCCTTCTTCTTCCCTTAGGATATGGGGATAATATTGAAAATGAATGATAAAATTGACTAGAACTAAAGGTGTTAGTAATAGAAGTTAGATTGATAAACTAGGTAACTCAAGAATGGCATTAATTTTTATGGCTAACTCAAGGGAAGGTGTAGAAAGTTTTCCTCTTATTTTTCAACAATTTTTTTTTTTTTTTGGATAAACGGATTGCTAGTTGGACATTCTTGTATAGCAATATTCTTAATAATATAAAATTATAATAAATTTGACATTCAAAAAGAGTATCCAAATTGAATGTTAAAAATATTAAATGGCGACCTAACATTCAATAATGTTACGTGACTTATGTCTTCCTATGCTCTTATCTATATATATAGCAAAAGAGAGGATGCAATAGTGGCAACATCACGCCCCATCGCTATACAATGTCCGGACTTATGAGTTGGACCTATGCAAGCATTAGCTCTGTAAACTACCATCACAAATATTCACTCCATTAGCGTAGCTCCACCGGTGGCCTAATAAAGTCTTCAGAAGCTAGTAGTGATCTCACGCGCCAGGTCAAAGAACACACAACTGCCCATACGAGAAACATAGGAGATGAGCGGATTCTAACCTGGGGCTGCCAAACCACATGAGAGTGACCTAAGACCATTAGACCACTCCCTATTATTTTATTTTTTTTGTTGAAACCTCCTACATGTATTAAACTCTCGCTATTAACCTTATCATCCATGTGGTAGCCTAAATAAAATCATTTTTCCCTTTTTTTCCTGTGGGGTTGGGTGTAAGATGTTGATAAAATCATATGTAGCTTTTTCACGTGGTCAAAGACTTCTATTAGCAACCAACAAAAAAAAGAGAGGCATTTTGACATATGTTTAAGTCTTAATAGTTAAAACTTATACCTAGTGTATAATCAAATTTAGATACATAATGAAAATAAAACCTATGTCAATAAGGGGATTTATGGAAAACACATCACTCAATTAATGATTTTTTTTATATGATGCTTTTGGTATTTCAATTGAGGGTGGGGGGAATTCGATACGATTATGCATCATGTTCAACTTTCCAATAAGATTCTACATTCAAAATTTATCGGAATTTTTTTCTAGTTGGGAATCATAGTTCCTCCAAACATGCCAAAGGTGATAGTGTAACTTAAATTATTCCACCCATGAAAGAAATTGTACAAAGAAGGATAAAAATGGTAATGATGCAAATCCAAGATTGGCTCATGGACCCCATTTACTCCAGTTTTCTCAACTACCCGTTCATTGAATAATTACCCAAATGAAGGATTTTGTCAACAAATTTGTGCTTAACCATCAATGAAGTATTTGTTTACTCTTGTTTATTCTTCTCACTTGATGTATTTTCTTTGGGGAGTACATGCAAGAGCATTCAAAGAGAAGAAGAGTACTACAACAAATGAATGCAAATTTGAAAAGTAAAATTGAGTTTCCAAAAAATATATATATATATATGTATTTTCTTTGGAAACTCAATTTTACTTTTCAAATTTGCATTCATTTGTTGTAGTACTCTTCTTCTCTTTGAATGCTCTTGCATGTACTCCCATTTTACAACCCTAGTAACTTAACAATAATGTCTCCTTCACTAAGTTATTTTTTTTTGTAAAAAGATTTTCATGCAAAAGCCCATGGAAAATACGTGGGGAGACTTACTAAATCATCTAACTACGGAGTAAAGTTCGGTCAAGTTGTCTAGCACCTTATTAAAACAAGGCCACCTTTGCTTGATTATTGGCCATAACATTGGCCCCTCTAAGAACATAAATAAATAAATAAATAAAAATAAAAAATAAAAAACACAACTAGTAAAGTTTAATGCAAGATACAAGATATCTAAAACCAAAGGCTCAGTACTCAATGGAACGGGCTTCATCGCATCCTTGAGGATTAAACTCAACTCCAAACTATCAGATTCAACCACCACGTTTATGAGGTTCAGCTCCATGGCTCCTTGAATCCCTCCTCAAATAGCTAATGCTTTCCCATCTATAATATCAACAAAGTGTGTAGGAATGGACCTTGCAAGTAGGAGTCCTTCCTCATTTCTAATCACAAACCCCAACCCAGATTTTTCATTTGATCTATTTCTGGTTGCATCTATGTTAACTGTACAAAAAGCAAGCTTTATTTATTTATTTTTATTTTTTTTGGGAGGGGGGACGAAAGGGAGGTGTCCACGGGGTTAGTTCACAAACCTACTGCCTTTTCATTGTGATGTTACCCGAGGATGATTTGCCATCCATAAACTCCTATGCAAGTTGAGTGGCCCTTATAATAATCTCACCCGGTTGCATATTGCCTCTCCTAAATACTCTTTTGCTTCATGCCAACAAAATGTGCCACAAGATAAATGAAGCTAGGCATTATAATTTCTTCCCCTCCTTGTTAGTCACAAAAAAAAAAAAAAAACCTTTCCATTGTCCTATCCATTCACCAAGTGTTTTGGGTTGTGACCAGAATTGATTGATAAAGGGCTTCCAAACCATATAACTCGTGAAAAGGGGGAGTGAAGTAATACATGCTCAATAGTTTATAGTTTATCTCTACAATAGCTACATAGAGAATCTGTATCCATGTTTCTTCATTGAAACCTCTCTCCACATGCAACAGCATTTGCTATAGCTCTCCATCAAATCTCCTAATTTTGGGGAGGGTGTGGTAGTTCCATACCTTCGTAGGTACCTCCAACCAAGAGTCTTTTCTTGAGGAAGATGGTCATCGCCTTTTCCCCTCATCGCTCTTAGTCATGAGAAGACGATAAGTTGATTTAACTCAAAATATACCTTTCCTATATTCAGCCCACACCATCTTGTCTTCATTTGGAAACAAAGAGAGATGAATCCTCAATATTGGTGTAGCTACATCAAGTTTAAAAATGTACTCAATCAAGTCTTTCTTCCACACCTTTTCAGTAAGCTAAATCAATTGCTCCACCTTTTAGAACTAGAACCTTACTTCTATCAAGCCAAGAAACCCATCTTGACTGCCAAACATTCACTTTGTCACATTTCCCTATCTTCACTTGTAAACCTTAGACTAGGACTTTCATTCTTTCTATAATACTCCTTCATCCCCACGAATGATTGCTTCTTAATCTAGCTTTCATGAAAGATGTTTGTGGGTAGTATATGGCACTCACATTTACCAAATAAGAATTGGGATTCCAGAAACAACCTCATGCTCCTTTAGAAAGTAAAACTTTATTGTGAAGATAGGGACCCTCAACCTTGAGCCTCCTATTTCTTAATTAAAATGAGTTAACTTCTTCCAAGAGAACCAATGGATGCACTGCTTGTCTTCTTTACCTCCTCAAGAAAAGGCATACCAATGCATTTATGTTTATCTCTAATTGTCTTATGCTAAGGGGCATACCCATCCCTTTTTAAAGAGTAATCCAATTTATTAGTCAAACTTCCTATTACTTAACACCATTAGTCTTCAGTTAATTTTTATTTTCCATTTCCAATACCCCCACATCCTAAGTTTGAAAAACATTCCATGAACCATGTTTTCCACCTTGTGAGGATTTATGATTGGGAGAGAGAAAAAGTCATAGATGGCCAGAGGAAGACGAAGAAATGAATCATACATTAGGTTTTTTATTTAAGGTTATTCTTGTCACTTTAAAATATGTGACTTTCTTACATTAACATTTATTGTGATTTCCTAATGGTGGTGGGTGCCTTTAATATATTTTTATCCTATAGGTTAATTTTTTTGGTCAACAAACTGAAAACTTAAGTATAAAAAAGAGTTAAAGCCAAGAGACCTGGACAATACAGACGGATTAAGCATAAACACTGGTGGAATAGTCCACCAAGACCTAGATAAAGAGAGATGACGAGCTCCCTTAGCAAGAAAATCCGCAAAAACATTTGAAGATCCAGAAATTTAATTAAAAAACACCCAACTAAAGGTAGAAGAAATTCACAAAATATCTGAAGCTAAACTAAGGCACATCCAGTCCAAAGAAGAAGGAAGGCCCTGCAAGGAGAGAATCGCTGGCATACAGTCAGAGTTGACTTGGATTTTCTCCACCCCCAAAGACCTTCCTAAAAGTAAACCATCTCGAATGGCAAGAAGTTCCATTGTTATAGCAAACCAACCCAAACAGTCCTTACACTGAGCAGCTATAAATGAACCTCGATGATCCCACAAAATACAGCCCATGCCTCCCTTGTTGGTATGGTTATCCCATGCACCGTCTACAAACACTTGACAACATTCAATATCCTCTGATGGTCTCAGAATAGTAGGAGAAGCAAAATCCCCTGCCAAAGATGACCTAGTTAAGAAATTATGAATGTCAACACAAATGAAAGAAAAATGTGACATAGTAGATCTAACTGAGATATCAAGGCCACGAAAAATAGATGAGTTATGAGTATTCCAAATACACCAAGCCATAGCTCTCCAAATTTGATTCACCCTATCCATTTCTCCACACCCTTTGAATTTTGTCTGGATAAACTCCATCTAATCATAAATGTCAATCCCTAAAAAATCTGACATATTGATGCGTAGGGGAGAAAGTTCCCAACACATATTTGCATGCGGACAAAAAAAAAGAACATGGGTAAAAGTTTCCCTTCCACAACCACAAATTAAGCATAGAGGTGCTAAAGCAATATGTCAAACAAGTAAAGAATTTGAAGTTGCAATAGTCTCATGAGATGATCTCCAAAGAAAATGTTTAATTTTAGGGAGAGTATGAAAATGCCAAATTTGTTTCCAAAGCGATGATATGGAAGAAGATGAAGCAGTATTACCTTGTGAATCTGCCATAGTGAGGCACTGAGAATATGCAGATTTAACAGTGAATTTTCCAGTAGAGGTTTTATACCAAATCCATTTATCTTGGGTATCACTACTAAGAATGGGAATGGTACGAATGGCCTCCACTTCAATAGGAGAGAAGAGGGATTGAAGACGAGCAACATCCCCGTGTGAATCCTGCCAATTAATGAGATCCTTCACCCAAGTAGGGCAATGATTAAGAGGAGGGCTACAAATACCTTTGAAAGGTAAAGAAGGAAGCCAAGGGTCCTTATAAATATTAACTGATGTCTCATTCCCAATTTATCTAATCAAACCCTGATTGAGTATATTCCTACCAATAAGTATACTCTTCCAACCCCAAGAGCTGTAAGATGGAGCTTTTCAATCTAGGAAAGGTGTATCTTTGATGTATTTTGCATACATAACTTGGGCCCATAAGGAATTAGGATTGGTCAACAGTCTCCAGTTTTGCTTGGCCAACAGAGCTTTATTAAAACAATGGACATCACAGAAGCCCAATCCCCCCTCCCTCTTACCCCTACACAAAGTCTCCCATTTAGCCCAATAAACACCTTTCCCTTGGTCATCCTTCCACCAAAACTGGCGAATTTTTTGGTTCATGGCTTGGCATAATTCCTTTGGAATGAGAAAACAAGACATAGCATAAACAGGAAGTGCAAAAGCCACAGCTTTAATAAAATTTCCTTACCAACCGGAGTTAACAATTTCCCCTTCCAACCAGATAACTTAGAAGTCAGCCTCTCAAGAACAAAGGAGAAAGTTTGGACCTTAGACTTTCCAATGGAAGAGGGAAGACCAAGGTAAACCCCATGTGACTGAGCCTCTTTAATGTCAAAAGTGGAAATAATATCACTCCTAACCTGGATAGGGGTCCTGGCACTAAATAAGACAGCTGACTTATCTGGATTAGTATGCAATCTCGAAATCAAGTGGTTTGATTGATGAATTAGATAATCTAGGGGTGATATTAATTTTAGGGGATAACTCAAGGGTGACACTAAAAATTTCCCTTTTCAAAAGAAGAGAGAAATGTCGGAGTTCCAAAAACATTGGCATCAACTGTGTTTGTGGACACACAAAGAACCATTTTCTTTATTCTTTTAAAATATATTTGAAATTGCAAAAGAACATAAATCAACAACTTTGATACCATGCTTAGATGCGAAGAAGATATGATACCATTTGTTAGCATATTGAACCAAAACCCTCATACAATTAAACAATCTTACATTACTTTTCGCTAGGGCGTCAATAATTATTTTATTCAAAAAGATGTAACAACACTAAATAAAGATAACCATTTTATTTACCAAAAAGTTGGCTGTGAAGGGGGAGCCAACTTAGTAAGATTCAATTTGGAAGTATCTAACAGTACATTTCTCACATTCTCAGGAAGATTAACGAACCTCGCTTCAGTCCTACTCATTAGCTCACTTGGAGATTAACAACATGGCTGACTCTAAAAAACTCTTTCCTGCGTATCGGAATGGGACCCTTTCTTTCTGTTGTTGTCTAGACTTTGTAGTACAGACTCCTTGGCTTTTGGCTCTCATAAATGAAAGAATAATTATGCACCTAAGTTTATGAGATTTACTCAGACATTTGTAAATCCGTTAATATATCTACAATTAACCCAAGAAAAAGACATGAAGGAATTAGACATATGTTTAAGATGATCTAATTTGTCCTTGGATCGACACAACACGAGACACCATAAATAGACCCTTGCTAGTACAAATGTTGTTACAATAGACAATGATCTCTTACCCAATTTGATGTACAGTGTAGGGTACACTAGAAATAGAAAAGCTATTAACTTTGCTTCCATGCTAGGCCAAAAACATGGATGGAAATTAATATATCAATAAAAATGATTCATTAATCCCTACCCTAGTGCTTTATTATGTTTTTATCTGCCATTCAAGTCTCAATGCTTACCCAAAAAAGAAAATTTTATTTTCTTTAAAAAATCAAAAAGATAAATTAATAAATGTTGAATTTAAGAATTTTTTTTCCCATTCAAAAACAGCTGTTTGATTTAAGAGTTGATGTGTGGGGAAAACTTTCTCAAGCATCCTAGAGTTGATTTAAGGTTATTCTTGTCACTTTTAATATATTTTTATCATATGGGTGGTTTGATTGATAAACTAGATAATCTGGGGGTGATATTAATTTTAGGGGATAAGTCAAGGGTGGCACTAAAATTTCCCTTATCAAAAGAAGAAAGAGATGTCAGAGTTCTAAAAACATTGGCATTGACTGTGTTTGTGGACACATAGAGAACCATTTCCTTTATTTTTTTTAACATATATTTAAAATTGCAAAAGAACATAAATCAACAACTTTGATACCATGCCTAGATGCAAAGAAGACATGATACCATTTGTTATCCTATTTAATCAAAACTCTCATATAATTAAACAATCTTACATACACTACTTTTCGCTAGAGCCAATAATATTTCATTCAAAGAGACGTAACAATGCTATTATAAATATAACCATCTTATTTACGAAAAAGCTGGCTGTGAAGGGAGATTCAATTTGGAAGTATCTAACTGTACCTTTCTCACATTCTCAGGGAAATTAACGAACTTCCCTTCAGTCCTACTCATTAGCTCATTTGGAGATTAACAACATGGTTGACTCTAGAAAACCCTTTCCTGCGTATCGAAATGGGACCTTTTTTTTCGTGTTTGTCTATACTTTGTAGTACAGACTCCTTGGCTCTCATAAATGAAAGTATAATTATGCACCTCAGTGTACGAGATTTATTGACTTTTGTAAATCCGTTAATACATCTAAAATTAACCCAAGAAATAGACATAAAGGAATTAGACATGTCTAAGATGATCTAATTTGTACTTGAATCCACACAACACGTGACACCATAAATAGACCCGTGCTAGTACAAATATTGTTACACTAGACAATGATTTCTTACCCAATTTTTTTTTTAATAGAAATTTCTTACCCAATTTGATGTACAGTGCAAAGTACACTAGGAATAGAGAAGCCATTAACTTCTGCTTCCATGCTAGACCAAAAACATGAATGAAAATTAATATATCAATAAAAATAATTCATTAATCCCTACCATAGTGATTTATTATGTTGCCATTCAAGTCTAAGTGATAAACCAAAAAAAATTGAATTTTGAAAATTAAAAGAAAAAAAGAAAGAAAATTTTTAATGTTGAATTTAAGAATTTTTTTTTCCCTTCAAAACAGCTGTTTGATTTAAAGAGTTGATGAGTGAGAAAATCTTTCCCAAGCATCCTAATGTGGGCTTGGCTCCTTCTGAAGTAACCAGTGGGGATGAGTTGGACATATCGCAGAAAGAGTCGTCCATTACTGTCAATCTGTCATGGCAGCAGCTAGCTGGAGCGGAGCGGTCACTTTTCAGTTATGAGGAAAAATCAAATCTTTTTACAGTTTTTCGTCACCGTAATTGAGAAAGGTCACCGTCTGGTCTTGTCATTTTGCAGAGGCAGAGAGAAGCAAAACATGAATTAAGTAATAACAATCCCGTTTCTACGGTTTCTAGGGTAGTCGTGAAGTTGGAGAAACAAAAAAAAGGCAAAAGCTTTTCAAAATTTTTCTCTGGTTTTGGTATTGGAGGCCACGCTAGATTACTACCTACAAACAAGCCCCTCTTTAAATGAGCCCAACCTTACCTTACCACTCCTGTTGCTTCCTTGGTAACAGTAACACAATACAGTAGTTGCAGCTGCGGGCGCCGTTGCCCTTTTTATACTCTTTCTCCCTCCATACACACACACACACCTCCTTTCTTCTCAAGCCCACTTTTGTTTTTCACTTCTCCTCTGCAATAACTGCTGGAGCCTCTCTGTTCAAGACTCCCTATGTACCATCATCATAAACAGTTCTATTCCTCCTCTTTACAAGAGCTTCGGAGATAAAACATTAAGTTAAGCAAGGAAAGAAAATGGTGGGTTTGGTACTGTTAATTACTTTGATGCTGCTGCTTTTTCTCTGGAATTAACTTGAATCTTGTTGTTTGTCTGTTTGGGGTGTTTTTAGCAGGTGGGTATTTCTTCTTTCCCTCACTGGCTTGAAGCCCTTCTGGGAGAGAAGTTCTTTAACCCATGTATGATTCATGAGTCTGCGAAGAAGAATGAAAAGAATATATTTTGCTTGGATTGTTGCACTAGTATCTGTCCTCACTGCTTAGTTCCTCACCGCTCTCACAGACTTCTACAGGTTTCTTCACTTTCCAGCATATCACATTTCCTTACTTTTTTTCTTCTTAGTGTATTTCTCAGTGTAATCTTGAGGTTCTTTGTTTACTTCAGATACGAAGGTATGTTTATCATGATGTTATACGTGTTGATGATATTGAAAAGCTAATCAACTGTGAATTTGTTCAAGTAAGTTGAACCTTGTTCTTCATCAAGGATAAATCTAATTTTTTTCTCTATTATTCCGTGACTGACGTAGTGCACTTGTTTGTGAATAGTCTTACACCACGAACAGCGCGAAAGTGGTGTTTTTAAATCAGAGGCCTCAATCTAGGCCTTTCAGGGGTTCCGGTAACGTCTGCACCATCTGTGATAGAAGCCTTCAAGACCCTTACCTCTTCTGCTCTCTTGCCTGCAAGGTTCAAAACGTTACAGGAAAAAATGAGTCACAAAATCCAAGTTCTTGGCCTCTTTGCATCTGTGTTTCTCTTAATTTCTTCTGGGTCTTGACCTTTTTCTATCATCTCTAAACTCTCTTGGTTGTTATAGGTTAATCATCTGGTACGAACAGAAGGTGGGCTAGGTAATTATCTATACGAGTGCGAATTCCTTCCTTTACCTGAAGGAGCCAAAGGCGAGAGCTGCGACCTTGACGAAGGGCTAATGACACCTGACTCGGTACTCGAATCGCCAGTTTCTCTACGCACATCTTCTGGTTCAAGCGCAAGTGGTGGTGGAGTTGTGGGTTGCAAAACCCTTGCATGTACTGCAACTACTGAGTTTGTGAAGAAGAAACGAAGCAACATCTCAGTTCCCCGGACTTCCTACCGTCCAACATGCTCACGAGTATCAGAAATCACAATGAGTTTGAATCGGCGAAAGAGCATCCCTCAGAGGTCGCCACTGTACTGAATTGGTACGGTAATAGAAATTAATAGATTCTTGAAGAATGTAGTAAAGGAGTAACTCTGAGTGGGTATTTGTCGTTCCTGTTCTTCTGGGAATACTCTATTATTTGATATTTGATACTCAGATGGTCTCTTTAAAGAGGAGGAGAAGCACAGACCTCCCAATTTTGTAGAGAAATTATTGTACTTTGTCTTTCCGTTCCCATTCTGGGGTTCCTATTTAATTCATAGTTTCCTCTTAGCATTTCCGTCTCTTACAGCTGAGAGATTTCAGAAAGGAGAAAACAATAGGGGATGGGGAAGAGGGACCTGCCTGCACCACATATGCTTTGTTCCGTCTCTTCTACCTTTATTTCACTACTTTTTCACTTACTGATTATATATTTTGAATTGCTCCACTAGAGTTAATTTGCCTTTAGTTTGGGAAGATTCAAGGGATTCTTCTGGGTGTTCAACTCAGTAAATTTTTGTTTCATCATGTTCGCCTAGCTTGCAGTTGTCATTTTCAGACTTCTAGGTATGGATATTTTGAGTGTAAAATATGTACTTAATTTTGTTATTGGTGGGATTTGTATCCTGCTGTGCCAAGTTTCTTGAGGGAAATGGTAGAGTTGCAGAAAAGCTTTTTATCTAACTGGGGCCTTAAGTTGGATTGGAAAAGGAAGAGAGTTGGTTAAATCTCACCCCCCCAGAGTGAAAGTGTGAAACCCTAGCCCATTGGAAATCTCAATCCTTTTCTCTTTCTATTTCTTGTTTTCTTCTACCCCTTTTTCTTTCCCCAGAGTCCATGACAGACAATTCTGGGTGGGTCGTCTATTACTTATTTCAACTTCCAAGACTAGCTAGCTTGCTTGCTGCCTCCCTTCTTGAGCCTGTGAAACATATTTGGCTCTTGGGGATGGTTAAAGCTGTTCCAGATGTGGTAGCTCTACTGGGTTTTCTATATTCTTGAATGCTCTTAACTGCTGTTTTTGGTTTATGTCTAGTTGTTACTCGTGTAGCTGATGATGTGTTTATGGAAATTATTTGTGGCATTACATAGTTGTAAAGCTGTCTGGAATTAAATGTGAGTGAATGTGGGGTAGGTGTGGGCGATGGGTCTAGACTCTGTTCATGATCTTGATAGAGAGTAGTATTGCAGAGCTTGTTGGGTTTTCTCTAGTGGTGAAGACATGGCCGACATGCAGCTCCTTGTGTTGGTCATTATTCTCTTTGATTCCTTAAAGGTTGCTGCTTGGTTTTGCAGTACATTCTCTAACCTCTTTTTCTTGCCAGTAAAGTTTTTGTAAGGTGATTTAGGCTTAGGGGCCGTGTCATGAGTCTATGGGCTATTCAGAGCTTTTGAGATTTGAACCAAAAAAGAAAATTTTCTAAGTTTTTGTGATAAGCTGCGTTTGTCTACTGGAATAAGGGTGGGTTCGGAAAAAAAAATGGGAATTTTTTTTTTGAGAAAGTATGCTTTTTCATTAAATTTTTAAGTGTGGTTTGTTTGGTTGGGGTGAGAAAGTTGGGGACTTGTTTGGGGAGGTGGTAAATTTAACTTTTTCATCCTATGTTTTTTCAAAATCTTACAAAATATATGAGATTTTGTATAATTGAATTAAAAATTAAAAAGTAGGATTCATTTACTTTCATTTTCCCCCATTCCACTATTCGTAAAGTTTACATGTTTTTTTTTTCTCACTCCATCTTTGCAAACAAGCGCAACCATAGTGTGTTGTTGATGATAAAAAATATTAGAAGGGGCTTCTAAATTGGGGTAAAGTAAGGGTGACTTTTGTCTCTGAATTTCTTCATTTGTTCACTATTATTTTTTATAAAATCTCACCTTAAAGTAGTGGATTTTTATAAGAGAGGTGTATCAAATGCTTTGTTTTATAAATAGACCTCTTAAATTAGAGAAGATTGTCACTTTATTATTTCACCTTTGTTAAACAAACCAACTTAGATTTGAAGGAATAATTTTTAGTGCTAGAGTTACCTTAAAATTAATGTCACCTTCGAAAATAGTTAATTTACAAATTAGACCTCATATGGGGGAAAAAATATATTAATGACACTTTTTGATGTTAGAAAATTATAGTTATATGTTGATATAAGTAAGTTAAAACTTTTTAAAAATCTAAGAGTATACTTTAATGACAATGGACTCGACTTCTTTTAACTCAACTGTTCCTCTTCGTCTTCTATTCTTGTATATTCATGATTTCTATTCTAATATGATTATTTTATTTTATTTTTTTGTCTTATTCTTTGTCATTTTCTTCCTTTATAATGTGGGAATAATGTTAAAATAAATCAATAAAAATGAACTGAGACCACCTGAATGAGTAATTGACTAATAGGGGACTTGATTGATAAATTGAATAATGTAATGTGGCATTGAAAATTTTCCTTGTGAAATTTTTTACTTTTCTACTTTTTCCCAGGGCCACTTTACTAACCGCCTCTTAAGGGTGTTAATTTAATCCTAACAAACAAAAACCAGAACCAGCCATTTGAATCAAAGACAAAATGGAAGTTTTAGTTTGGTTTTGGCTTCATGACAAACTATTTAATCACGGAGCTGGGCACTCAACCTACTAGTGTTAGAGGAATCTAGATAAGATTTTGGGGATCCCAACTCCAGATTTTGGGCCTTTTGGACTCTTGCTTATCACGAGACCCCATGCAACATAGCTACTAGACAATCCAGAATCACCATTACTGCTCCCCATGGAAGCTCTTCACATTTTCTTTTAAAAAAAGAAGTAGAAGCTATACATTCAGGCATGTAAGCAAGAGGGTGACTTTGAATGAATCATCCAAGATAAAAGAAACACCTGAAATTAGGACTTTGTTTCAGTCAATGTGAAGAACCGTTCAGCAATAGTCGAGATCGAAATTTTGACAAGATCGAGATCTCAACCATTAGCTGGATAGTCTTGTTTATTAAATGCGTAAGACTGAAGCAATTTGTCCGAAATTAACCCAAATGCTCTAGACTGTGTTCAAGTCAATATGGAGAACCGCTCCAGCAATGGTCGAGGATGAATAGTGGAGATCGAAATTTTGACCAGGTTTCGATCTCAACAATTGGCTTGACAGTCCTACTTATTAAATACTCAGGACTGAAGCAATTTGCCAAATTAACCCAAAATGCTCTAGACTGTGTTCAAGTGAAATTTCAAGGATAAAATTCTTGCTCTTGTGATAAATATGCTAAAGGGTCACCTTAGTTTGTTTCTAAATAAGGCAATATTTGTGAATGATCTCCAGATGTTCAATATGGGAAGGTGGCCACCAATTGATCCAGTCAAATCCAGGACCACACTACATTTCATTTGGGTCAAATATATCCACAGACTTGTTAGGACTTTGGTTTAGATTACTAGCTTTTCTTTCTTCAATGAAGTGCACTTACAATGTCAATATCCCTATCAACGGCTCATATTTTACCAAGTTTGGAAATTTTCTGCTCTTTTTAAGCGTTTGTGTAGTAGCCTAGTTGGCCTAGTTATTGTTTGCTGATTAGACTCCTGGGGACTGTTGTCCCTTTCTCCTTTTCCACTGCAATAAATTCTTGTTTCAAGGTTTACCCAAAAAAAAGAAAGAAAAAAAAAGAGAGTTCTTGTTTCAAGAAAAGAATGCCTCAAATGGATATAATCAAAGAATAATGCCA
>NC_142600.1:68000820-68009459 GCF_041222555.1 Hakea prostrata | reverse complement strand
CACCACAAGAGGCCGCCAGCTCGGACTCACTTTTGGCGGTTATAAGATGCGCCGGGGGTCACACCATGAGGCGGCATATAACCATCATGTCTAACATGATTAGTGAGTTGAGCGCATGTGGGCGCCCGAGAAGACGATGAGGAGCAAGTCTCCGATCATCGGTCATTGCCAAAGACTTGGGAGCATATGAAGATCTTCTTGACTCATGCTTGGTGAGGTCAAGACTTTCGATCAAGCTGCCAAGCACCTTGAGCTTGATGAGGATCGGATGTTGGCCGATACCCCTCAAGCTGATGTATTTCTTTGCTGAAGCTAGCACTAGTAAGGTGCGAGGCTTCAAGCGCAAGAGAGAGAAAGCTCAACCTCGGCGGTCCAAGCAAAGTAACCGGGGTGGGAACAAAAACAAGAGTGGGCCCAAGCGTTCAAGGGGGACTAGTGCTTTGGCAAGAAGAAATCGGCTTTGATTTGCTTCAAGTGCCGAAAGCCTGGTCATTTTGCTCGTGATTGCACTTGAGCAAGAGGTATGTCTTGTGTGTTATACCTCATCTTGTTATGTAACAAGTTCTACTATGCTTGCTGAACTAAATCCTTTGTGGATTGTTGATTCGAGTGCGACGGAACACATAACAAGGGAACGCTCGAGCTTCGTGGAATACCGTCGTATTCCAAGAGGAAGCAAAAGAATAACGATGGGGAACAGCTCAAGCGTGGAGGTTCATGGCATAGGCACATGCAAATTAGTTTTGCGAGGTGGCCGGATTTGTTACTCCATGATGTCTTTGTATGCTCCAGGACATTCGGCGAAATCTTGTTTTTGTTATTTATCTTTTAAGACATGGTTTTAGAGTTGTATTTGAAAACAATTCTTTGGTTTTGTATCTGGGTGATACGGTTTATGGTTATGGTTTTCTTGATAATGGTTTCATTGTATTGGATACAATTGATTATTCATTTAATTCTAGTAGTGCTTTTGTTTGCCAAAATCTTGTGTGTATTGATTCTAATTTGTGGCATGCTAGACTAGGACATATTGGCTTAGATAGGATGAACAGGTTGGCAAGAGAAGGTCTCTTAGGCCAAGGTTCACTATCGATTTGCCAACTTTGTGAGTCATGTCTAGCGGGAAAAGCAACTAGAAAACCATTTAAAAAGGCTTTGAGAGCCTCTCTTCCTTTAGAACTTATCCATTCGGATGTGTGTGGACCCATGAATGTGCATACTAGAAAAGGGCAGTCATATTTCATCACATTCATAGATGACTATACAAGGTATGGTCACATTTATCTAATTTCTCATAAGTCGAAGCTCTGGAATGTTTTAAGAAATTCATGAGCTTGGTTGAGAATCGATTAGATAAAAGGATTAAAACTCTTAGAACGGATAGAGGTAGAGAGTATCTCTCCGATATGTTCAAAGGGTTATGTGATGAAAAGGGGATATCTAGACAACTTACTATTCCGGGGGACTCCACGGCAAAATGGGGTTGCTTTGAGAGGAGGAATAGAACCTTGCTAGACATGGTGAGATCCATGATGGCGCGGGCAAATCTACCCATCTCTTATTGGGGAGATGCTTTGCTTGGCTGCGGCCTATATCCTCAACGAGTTCCAACCAAATCGGTTCCTTCCACACCATATGAGTTGTGGACCGGAAGGAAGCAGATTTGAGTTACTTGCGCGCATGGGGATGTGCGGCATATGTTCACTCTACTTCTCACCAATATGGAAAGCTTGGACCCCGAGAGGAAGAAAGTGTATCTTTGTGAGATATTACGAACCCTCAAAGGGCCATGTCTTCATTGGACTAGATGAGAGTGAGAGGAGAACGGAACTTGAGTCTAGGGATGCAACATTCTTGGAGAATGATTTTCCATCTCTTTCGGGAGTTAACAAAGAATCATCGGAATTCTTTGAGATACAAGATAGTGGTCTTGTCACTCCGAGGGATTCGGATTACGGATAATGAACACAGGGGTTCATCCGGAAGATCCTAGTGGGAGTGGGAGTGCAGATGTGATAGCTACCTTAGACGGTGAGCAATCGACATGCACTTGCGCCGTAGTGGGCGCGGGCTAGTTCCTCGTCGACGTTTCGACATAGAGGATGAAGCCTACATGGTAACTCTGAAGAGATCGGCTGTGAGATGATTTCGGTCGATGAGCATGAACCAAAGAGCGTGCGGGAAGCTCTTGCGGGGTCAAGCTCAAAGGAATGGTTAAAAGCAATAAAGGAAGAGTTGGAGTCGATGAAAGTTAATCATGTGCGGGACTTGGTTGACTTGCCGCCGAGCCGAAAGGCGATTGGGAACAAGTGGGTTCTCAAGATCAAAAGAAAGGCGGATGGATCTATTGAGAGATTCAAGGCTCGTTTAGTGGCTAAGGGCTACACCCAACGAGAGGCGTTGATTATGAGGAAACTTTTTCCCCTGTGGTTAGGTTTGCCTCAATTCGCCTCATACTAGCCATTGTTGCTCGGTTGGACTTGGAGCTTTATCGGATGGATGTAAAAACTGCTTTTCTCAATGGAGAACTTGAGGAAGAGATCTATATGGATCAACCTCAAGGCTTTGAAGCACATGGACTTGAGCGCAAAGTGTGCAAGCTTAAGAAGTCCATATATGGCTTAAAGCAAGCATCTAGACAGTGGAATGTGCGCTTCCACCAAGCTATGATGGAAAATGGTTTTTCCATGCTTGAGGAAGACCACTTGTGTTTACACCAAGAGATCGATAATAATTATGTCATTCGACACTTTGTACGTAGATGACATACTTATGGCTAGCAATAGCAAGGAGCTATTGGAAACCATTAAGAAATGGTTGTCCTCCGTATTTGATATGAAGGACATGGGTGAAGCAAGCTATGTGCTTGGTGTCAAGATTGTCGAGAAATAGGCAAAAGAGATTCTTGGGTTTATCTCAAGAGACCTATATTGACAATGTCTTGGCGAGATACCAGATGCACTGCTGCAAACCAATTGATACTCCGGTGGAGAAGGGTTTGCATTTGAGCCTTGATATGGGTCCTAAGACTCCAGGAGGAGAAAACCAAGATGGAAAGAGTTCCATATTCCGGTGCGGTGGGTAGCCTTATGTACGCTATGATGTGTACTAGGCCGGATATTTGTTATGCGGTGGGTTTGGTTAGTCGGTACCAATCAAACCCGGGCATAGAGCACCTTTGAAAGCGATCAAGAGGATATTGAGATATCTCGGAGGAGCGAGTAACTACATGTTGTGTTACCAAGGATCGGATTTGCGGTTAGTTGGCTATAGTGATGCCGATTGGGCTGGAGACATCGATGAGCGCAAATCAACCTCTGGATATGCTTTCTTGCTGAATGGCGGGGCCATTTCGTGGTGTAGCAAGAAGCGGGCTTGTATATCCCTCTCGACCATGGAGGCGAGTATGTGGCATGCTCAGGCTGCGGTTCAAGAGGCTGTTTGGTTGAGGGAGATTCCTTCGACATCTTTGGGATTGTGATGACATCCAAAGAGGCTGCCCTTGTCTCTTTGTGATAGTACGGCGGCTCTTAGCTATGTCAAGGACCCCAAGTATCATGGGAAGACCAAACATATACGGTTGAGATATCACTTTGTTAGAGACATTACATCAAGAAGAAAGTTGTACTTAAGCACATATCTACTAGTTTGATGGTAGCTGACCCTCTTACCAAACCTATAGCCAAGGATGTTTTTATTTCTCATGTAAAATCCTTGGGCTTGCGTAGATTGTGACTTATTTTTGTCTTGAGACTTTCTTATTAATGAATAATATGAGTTCATTCCAGCATTTTTTTATTCACTTTACGTGTGATTGTGTTTCTTCTAGCATAAAACAACATATGTCAATAGGCAAGAGAATGGCTCACTCACACGAGCATTCGCCTCTGGCGCCTTGGAAGCGAGCGAGAGATGAGACGGATTGTGAATGACTTTGTGTAGGTCAATTCATAATCATGATGTCGCCTTGATTTGGAATCAAGATGAGTTTCTCTATTGTGAAGAGAATCGACATGAATGTTCCCACTATTCATGTTGCCTATAGGAGCAGTGCGAGTACTTTATGTGGCGCTAGGGTGGCGACAATAAAGAAACTTCGGGTTAGGCGCAAGAGGTTGCGACTAGACTAAGACCTGTATGGTGTTGAGATGGACATACGTTCTATTGTATATAGAATGCTCCACCATAGCACATATATCATACTATGTGTGCTTAGCGATCATTGGAAATGAGAGGATGGATCCACTGCTCCTCTCATTGTGTGAGTCCTGGACCTTATGGTCCATTAGTGTTCTTAGTGACTTTCGACGACATCATGAAACGAAGGGTTGATGTGGCTACTTTGGGGTGTTACCTATGGTCATGATTGATTCGACCTAAAGGGGCACTACCGGGAAAGGAGTCAATCCTAAGTGTAGTGATGGTGCAGGGCGAAAGGAAAGGTTTGATTCAAGCTGCACCCTAAAAAGTGTTTCTTTGGGCGCCAGCTTGTATGTGTTACGGTAGTGAACATTTTAAGGACAAGAAGGTGATCTCTCGGAGGGATCGAGATACCTTTAGTGCGGTGAGTTTGAATAAACCTAGGACAACTGTGTTATACTAATGCTTATTTGATTTGTTTCTATGAGTGATGTGCCATTACGGCCTTCAGGAAGGTTTCTAGTTTGGGGCTCACGCGTGCGGGTATATCACCGGTCGCACAACCCATTTTGCCGGTATGACTTGTGGATATTAGTGTACGGGACACGGGTGGTCTATGTATACGGGATACATAGTGAAGAGATCAATATATATGTATATCCGGGATATGCATGTGTGTGCAGGACACAAGAGGTCTATGTATACGGGATACATAGCGAGAGATTGAATGTGTATATACGGGATATACAAGTGTGTCTGGGGACACATTGAAAGATTAACACTTGCCCTTGTGCAAGTGGGAGGCTGTTGGAATTTATTAATTTGATTAATAAATTAAATGCCCAAGGGCAATATTGGAAACTCACTATTAGGGCGGTTACAAAATAGGGTTATATATTTTGGTAACCACCGCATTAGTGAGTAAGTAACTGAGTGATTCATTCGCACGGCGAATCTCGAGAAACGGCGGCTCCATCTCTCTCTCCCTCTCTCTTAGAATCGCGAGCTTAGAAATTCTTCTTTCCTAGTATTTGATCTTCATTCCATTAATCCACGGCATTTGGGTTGTGGATATTATTCCCTTTCCCTGTGATTGTGGAATCTCGCCGGTAAATCTTTGGTGGTGGAGCGAGACGTGGATCTAGACTTCATTGCGAATACTTCAAGTAAGGAAAGCGAATCCGGGTAAGGAATTTTTCCCCCATCAATTAATTGAATTGAATTACTTTTGATGTATTTTGTTCTCAAACATTGAAAATAACATAAAATTCAACCAGGTACTCAAATTTGCTGTATGTTGTATTTCTTTGATGGAAATGGAGACACTTACTACTCCCTGCACATCTAGGATAGTTGTGGAGGATGCTATATGTGTCTTAGCTGCAATTGAACAAGTTGGGAATCTCAAATTCTGTGTTTTTTCTTGTTCATCAACATGATGTTTAAGGAAGCAGTCAAGCTGTAGTTTACTTTGGGAAGAGCATTGAGATCAATCATCCCAATCCTTTCAATGTTCCTGGTCTGCCAGTTTATCAACTCCGTGAAATCCATGAGGGTAGAACTTCTTGACCTCTTCATACTCCTTAAATCTTAACTCTGTAGAATATACCAAACAAAATGGTAAAATCAAGTCACCTTGCATAAGTCCCTAGTGAATCACCTATGAACTAAGAAGACAAAAGCCCCATCACAATAATGGCTTGTAAGGAGATAACAACAATGGGTATACATGTTGCCACACATATTACAAGAAAATGAACTTTGAGAGAAATTGTAGGAGAAAGAGAAAGGTTTAATGCTTTATAGCTGAAATTAAGCACATAAGCCAAGCAATAAGTAGGTAATATGCTCATGAGACTGGAAGTATGAAGTTGATAATAAAATATCATTAGATGAGGTTTCTTACATGTATCACTTCTAATCCCATCCTACAAAAAAAAATCACTTCCAATACCATGAAGAACATCGTGGAGGTTCAAAGCCATATGTTGAGTCTTCTTAAATGGGAGATACCAAGATGATGTTGTACACTTGTCAAACATAAGTAGAATATTGACCCCAATTATAAAATTAATGGAAGTGAGATTCCCACTCATAGTAGAATCTTGTGTATTTCTTTGGAGTGGACAACATTGGTATATTACTAACTTGTGATTGCACATCACCATGTCCATAAGCATAATAATTTTCATTAGAAGACCAACCAATAGAATATCTGTAAATAGAAGAACTACTGGATGGATAAGGTGGGTGACTTGAAGGAATACCACCACCATTTGAATTCATACTAAGTGACCCCATGCCACTCATAACATCCTTATAACCAGGTTGGGAGTGCCTATCCTTTCCCCTGTATAGCCTACCATCATGATCAAAATGTTGGTTTGCATGTGTAAACCCCACCTCACATGTGAATTGTATCCAACCATAACCACTAGATCCACCACCATCATTACCACCAGCTGATCCGATACCACCATATACACCACCATCATTACCACTATTTAATCTAGTACCACCATATACATCACCACCATCACCAGCACCACCACTACTATCACTATCACATTCATCAAAATCATCACTATCATATTTACTTTGCCGAGTTTTGTCATTTTTGTGATCTGACCTTTTTCTGCTAACCAAACCCTCATCGCTATCCTCTTCCTCTTCCTCTTCCTTGTCCATCACATTAGGATTTTGTGAATGTGAGGTTGGTTGTGTCTCATCCTCATCAAGTTGTCTAATGATGCTCTCTATGATTGGATCTGGAATGGTGGATTGACAATCCTTGGTTTGTTGATCCTTCACTAGTACATCATTGGTGTCAACTATTCAGGCTCTTATTGGGTCTTCTTCATCAAGAAAGGGG
Organism: Hakea prostrata; assembly: GCF_041222555.1. Lineage (NCBI taxonomy): Eukaryota > Viridiplantae > Streptophyta > Magnoliopsida > Proteales > Proteaceae > Hakea > Hakea prostrata. Next base: position 68,002,447 of record NC_142600.1, on the reverse strand, counting down.
TCGAGGTCAATTAGGTTGACATCTACTTGATCCCCTACTCCTTCCAACTCTAAATATTTCATTTTCAACTTCATGTTGTAATGAACATATACTAACTTATCAAACTTTTGATAACTGAGACAATTGTCAAGTTTGGTGTGTATCAACCCAAACATACTCCAATTACATTAACAACCGCTTGAAGATGTTGTTAGTGACAAGATCCAAATGGCAAACCTTGTTAAGTTTGGCATACAAATACTCTCATAATTGAGCCAGCAATCAACTGCACGAGGATAACTCTTTTACTAGAATTTAGAAGCTTAAACTCAACTCTAAGTAACATAATAAGTTATGAAACTTAACACTTACCAAGTCGTTGTGTGCTCTTGCATGGACAACCATTCAATCAGAAAAACTTCAAGAGGCCTCTCTAGAATACTTAGCCTAGAGAGGTATTAAAGTATCAAACGTTAGTTATTTATTTAAATCTCAACCTCTGTATGCACAGATTTCAATGTTATACAAATTAATGAATTACTTTAGTCTTTAGACTTGATACTAGCCTCACCCATAGCAAGTGTGGCATGTCTCACATCTGGCTTGACTCGATTAACTACTCTTCTCAGTGCATCCAATAAATCTGCTCTAGTCCCAATATTGTGCTTATATTGGGTTTCTGAATTCAAATAATATGCTGCCCAATGCATAAATAGTGGGTGAGTAAATGTAAATAGCAAAACTGAAAATGTGTATAAGGCACAAAGATGAGTTTAAGATTACATGCCAGATGCAGATCTTGAAGCATCATATTTTTCCATCTACTTTCAATGACCTTCAAGTACTTTTTGCTTGATTTTGGTTGGTCATCATCTATCTTCTTCATCACTTGTTCCATTGCATCAATGATCTTACCCATGGTTTGCTCTTTATTTCCATCAACCTCTCTAAGAAGGCAAAATAGTGGATGCATAGCACATGGATTCGATGCATCATTTCCCAAAATCTTCTATCTATGATGGCAATTTGGACTTCTTTCCCAATTTCTGACATTGCATAACTACTGCCCAACCATTCCTCGAAGGTGAACATCCAAAGTAGGTTATCTTCATGGGGACGAAGGCTATCAATTGCAATATAATTGGTTGAAAATCTCGTACTTGCCGACCTCACCAAAGCCCCTCTCGTGTACTTCCTCATTATTGCCAACACATAACCATGGTAAAATTTGCAATCCTTCTTGCTTGGGAAACAATCATATCTACTATTGACAACTGTCCAATGTCCTGAACATCAAATCGATACAATGAGTTGCTTACAATGTCCAAAATAAATGCTTTATTTCAACATTAACATGTGACCAACCTTCTTAAAATTGGCAGCATTTTCAATTACTATTTGAACAACATTTTCCTCCCCTATTTCATCCACAATACCATCCATAAGCTGAAACAAATAACCTGCATCTTTGATATTACTAGACGCATTCACAGACTTATGGAATCCCGTCCAACCATCCAGATTATGAGAAAATTTATAATGGACAATCTAGTTGGCCCAGTCCAACCATCACACATGATGGTCACCCCCATACAAAGGCCACTTCTCCTTAAACCTATCAACATAATCATCCACTTCTTTTACAATC